>NC_136067.1:1130884778-1130989778 GCF_964261635.1 Lissotriton helveticus | reverse complement strand
CTGTGCAGCTGTTTCACCTTTAATATCACTGTTCCACAGGCAGCGTGATGTCACAATGCTCCTTGTCTGTAGCCCAAACCATGAGCCTTTGCAACCCTGACATAATCTACATACTTACGGTGTGTGAAGTCTTGGACCACAAATGCAGTGAAGAATAATAGAGTGCTACTCTTCAGACATTTTTGCCCATTGGCTCAGATTTGAATGCTTACTGGCCATCTGAGCATCTCTGCCAGGCCACCCTGTGTCTAGAGACTGTAGATTTAGAGAGTTTATAAACATTGTCAGTTCATCAATAAAGTGTGCTCGCTTCGGCAGCACATATACTAAAATTGGAACGATACAGAGAAGATTAGCATGGCCCCTGCGCAAGGATGACACGCAAATTCGTGAAGCGTTCCATATTTTAAACAGTTTTTAGGAGAGAAATCTTCTTTGTTTTCAAGACTAATTAAAATAATAAAGCAGGTTCCAGTCCTGTGTCATGTAATATGTATTTTTCAATTAGTTTCCCCTCAACATTTTTAATGTATTTGCCTTGCAGTAAAGAAGGTGCGCGCTATGTCCAGCTGCATTTAGCAAGGAAGCCTGCAGGACTTCTGGGACTTTTCTTTCTCTTTTTCAGCCTCCCTGTCATTATTCTTCACCACCCCTATATCTATACTGCTACCAGAGATGAGTTGCTTTGTGGGAAGCAGGACAAAGAGAAGGGCAGGGCCTATGCAAATGATGGCCTCAGGGATGTCTGGGAGTCCCTTTTCAGCAGTACTGTTATAATCTGCCTTGCAACCAGATTGGTGGGGTAAGCTGAAAAACACCATGCCAGATTGGGCACCAGGTCTCTAGGTGCTTGAAGGACATATTGGGTCTACATCCCTCAGTTTCTGAGGTCCATGAAATGTTCACCCTCCACCCTAATAGAGAGGTCTTGGCCGATCGTGGCCGATCGTGGCTAAGAGGGGAAGAAGGTAGCAGGGCAAGATGCTCATGGTTCTTCTCTGATTATGGACCAACTTCCTCTCTCTCCTTAGCTGTGCTTCTGCCTAGCTACTGGGGCTACCAGTTGTAAGCCTGCAGCCCACAAGGAGCTGGTTTGTCCCTCTCACACATGTAAATGGGTAAGCATACAATTGCACACACCTCCCTGCTTCCACAGACCCTTGCACACACACTTTTGTCAACAAGCTTTTTTTGTAGTTAAGAGAATCAGGGACCCATGTTGAAATACAAAAGCAGCACACCACGTGACGGCCATCACATAGAGTCCAGCAGCAAATGGGAAACGTTTAACTAGCCGTGGTCCTATTACTGCAGCTCTACCGTGGAACATCTGCTGGATGAGTCCTCCTGGAGAATATTGAACCTACAACAAGTCTGAGGTAAATAAGATTCCACAGGAATATAATGAAACAGGGACCTACAACTCTTCCGAGCCAGATAGGAGTCGAATCTACAATCTTCTGATCCGTAGTCAGACGTGTTATCCATTGCGCCACTGGCCCTATGTAGACATACCCATCCTTTTCTCCTTAAGAGGGCTAGAAAGTGTGTGTGTGTGAAGGCACAAGGAAACCCATCACCTCCTGAAAGTCTTTTCTGTGAGGGTTTCCTAAGTTGTACAAAGGACTTTAGGAGAAGGAAGGACCTAAAATCTAGGCGAAATGGTTCTAGATCCAAGAAAATCTTTTAGATCAGGCTCAGTTTCTTAAATAGTCTACATTAACATAATCAGGTCCAGGTCTGTGTGGGGCTGAGCTTGTGAACTCCTTAGTAATTAGGCGGATACAACAAAAAGGGGTTTAATATTACAATACAGGTGAAAATTCAGACACCTTGTCGTAGGCTCACCTTGTCCGGGGACCCAGGCATGCTGCCTTTCCACTCTCAGAGCACTTCACCTAACCTACTGTGCAGCTGTTTCACCTTTAATATCACTGTTCCACAGGCAGCGTGATGTCACTATGCTCCTTGTCTGTAGCCCAAACCATGAGCCTTTGCAACCCTGACATAATCTACATACTTACGGTGTGTGAAGTCTTGGACCACAAATACAGTGAAGAATAATAGATTGCTACTCTTCAGACATTTTTGCCCATTGGCTCAGATTTGAATGCTTACTGGCCATCTGAGCATCTCTGCCAGGCCACCCTATGTCTAGAGACTGTAGATTTAGAGAGTTTATAAACATTGTCAGTTCATCAATAAAGTGTGCTCGCTTCGGCAGCACATATACTAAAATTGGAACGATACAGAGACGATTAGCATGGCCCCTGCGCAATGATGACATGTGAAGCGTTCCATATTTTAAACAATTTTTAGGAGAGAAATCTTCTTTGTTTTCAAGACTAATTAAAATAATAAAGCAGGTTCCAGTCCTGTTTCATGTAATATGTATTCTTCAATTAGTCTCTCCTCAACATTTTTAATGTATTTGCCTTGCAGTAAAGAAGGTGCGCTCTATGTCCAGCTGCATATAGCAAGGAAGCCTGCAGGACTTCTGGGACTTTTCTTTCTCTTTTTCAGCCTCCCTGTCATTATTCTTCACCACCCCTATATCTATACTGCTACCAGAGATGAGTTGCTTTGTGGCAAGCAGGACAAAAAGAAGGGCAGGGCCTATGCAAATGATGGCCTCAGGGATGTCTGGGAGTCCCTTTTCAGCAGTACTGTTATAATCTGCCTTGCAACCAGATTGGTGGGGTAAGCTGAAAAACACGATGCCAGATTGGGCACCAGGTCTCTAGGCGCTTGAAGGACATATTGAGTCTACATCCCTCAGTTTCTGAGGTCCAAGAAATGTTCACCCTCCAACCTAATAGAGAGGTCTTGGCCGATCGTGGCTGAGAGGGGAAGAAGGTAGCAGGGCAAGATGCTCATGGTTCTTCTCTGATTATGGACCAACTTTCTCTCTCTCCTTAGCTGTGCTTCTGCTTGGCTACTGGGGCTACCAGTTGTAAGCCTGCAGCCCACAAGGAGCTGGTTTGTCCCTCTCACACATGTAAATGGGTAAGCATACAATTGCAAAAACCTGCCTGCGTCCACAGACCCTTGCACACACACTTTTGTCAACAAGCTTTTTTTGTAGTTAAGAGAATCAGGGACCCATGTTGAAATACAAAAGCAGCACACCACGTGACGGCCATCACATAGAGTCCAGCAGCAAATGGGAAACGTTTAACTAGCCGTGGTCCTATTACTGCAGCTCTACCGTGGAACATCTGCTGGATGAGTCCTCCTGGAGAATATTGAACCTACAACAAGTCTGAGGTAAATAAGATTCCACAGGAATATAATGAAACAGGGACCTACAACTCTTCCGAGCCAGATAGGAGTCGAACCTACAATCTTCTGATCCGTAGTCAGACGCGTTATCCATTGCGCCACTGGCCCTATGTAGACATATCCATCCTTTTGTCCTTAAGAGGGCTAGAAAGTGTGTGTGTGTGAAGGCACAAGGAAACCCATCTGACCTCCTGAAAGTCTTTTCTGTGAGGGTTTCCTAAGTTGTAGAAAGGACTTTAGGAGAAGGAAGGACCTAAAAGCTAGGCGAAATGGTCCTAGATCCAAGGAAATCTTTTAGATCAGGCTCAGTTTCTTAAATAGTCTGCATTAACATGATCAGTTCCAGGTCTGTGTGGGGCTGAGCTTGTGAACTCCTTAGTAATTAGGCGGATACAACAAAAGGGGTTTAATATTACAATACAGGTGAAAATTCAGACACCTTGTCATAGGCTCACCTTGTCCAGGGACCCAAGCATGCTGCCTTTCCACTCTCAGAGCACTTCACCTAACCTACTGTGCAGCTGTTTCACCTTTAATATCACTGTTCCACAGGCAGCGTGATGTCACTATGCTCCTTGTCTGTAGCCCAAACCATGAGCCTTTGCAACCCTGACATAATCTACATACTTACGGTGTGTGAAGTCTTGGACCACAAATACAGTGAAGAATAATAGATTGCTACTCTTCAGACATTTTTGCCCATTGGCTCAGATTTGAATGCTTACTGGCCATCTGAGCATCTCTGCCAGGCCACCCTATGTCTAGAGACTGTAGATTTAGAGAGTTTATAAACATTGTCAGTTCATCAATAAAGTGTGCTTGCTTCGGCAGCACATATACTAAAATTGGAACGATACAGAGAGGATTAGCATGGCCCCTGCGCAAGGATGACATGCAAATTTGTGAAGCGTTCCATATTTTAAACAGTTTTTAGGAGAGAAATCTTCTTTGTTTTCAAGACTAATTAAAATAATAAAGCAGGTTCCAGTCCTGTGTCATGTAATATGTATTTTTCAATTAGTCTCCCCTCAACATTTTTAATGTATTTGCCTTGCAGTAAAGAAGGTGCGCTCTATGTCCAGCTGCATTTAGCAAGGAAGCCTGCAGGACTTCTGGGACTTTTCTTTCTCTTTTTCAGCCTCCCTGTCATTATTCTTCACCACCCCTATATCTATACTGCTACCAGAGATGAGTTGCTTTGTGGGAAGCAGGACAAAGAGAAGGGCAGGACCTATGCAAATGATGGCCTCAGGGATGTCTGGGAGTCCCTTTTCAGCAGTACTATTATAATCTGCCTTGCAACCAGATTGGTGGGGTAAGCTGAAAAACACCATGCCAGATTGGGCACCAGGTCTCTAGGCGCTTGAAGGACATATTGGGTCTACATCCCTCAGTTTCTGAGGTCCAAGAAATGTTCACCCTCCACCCTAATAGAGAGGTCTTGGCCGATCGTGGCCGAGAGGGGAAGAAGGTAGCAGGGCAAGATGCTCATGGTTCTTCTCTGATAATGGACCAACTTCCTCTCTCTTCTTAGCTGTGCTTCTGCCTGGCTACTGGAGCTACCAGTTGCAAGCCTGCAGCCCACAAGGAGCCTGTTTGTCCCTCTCACACAAGTAAATGGGTAAGCATTCAATTGCACACACCTGCCTGCGTCCACAGACCCTTGCACACACACTTTTGTCAACAAGCTTTTTTTGTAGTTAAGAGAATCAGGGACCCATGTTGAAATACAAAAGCAGCACACCACGTGACGGCCATCACATAGAGTCCAGCAGCAAATGGGAAACGTTTAACTAGCCGTGATCCTATTACTGCAGCTCTACCGTGGAACATCTGCTGGATGAGTCCTCCTGGAGAATATTGAACCTACAACAAGTCTGAGGTAAATAAGATTCCACAGGAATATAATGAAACAGGGACCAACAACTCTTCCGGGCCAGATAGGAGTCGAACCAGCAATCTTCTGATCCGTAGTCAGACGCGTTATCCATTGCACCACTGGCCCTATGTAGACATACTCATCCTTTTGTCCTTAAGAGGGCTAGAAAGTGTGTGTGTGTGAAGGCACAAGGAAACCCATCGGACCTCCTGAAAGTCTTTTCTGTGAGGGTTTCCTAAGTTGTACAAAGGACTTTAGGAGAAGGAAGGACCTAAAATCTAGGCGAAATGGTCCTAGATCCAAGGAAATCTTTTAGATCAGGCTCAGTTTCTTAAATAGTCTGCATTAACATAATCAGGTCCAGGTATGTGTGGGGCTGAGCTTGTGAACTCCTTAGTAATTAGGCGGATACAACAAAAAGGGGTTTAATATTAAAATACAGGTAAAAATTCAGACACCTTGTCGTAGGCTCACCTTGTCCAGGGACCCAAGCATGCTGCCTTTCCACTCTCAGAGCACTTCACCTACCCTACTGTGCAGCTGTTTCACCTTTAATATCACTGTTCCACAGGCAGCGTGATGTCACAATGCTCCTTGTCTGTAGCCCAAACCATGAGCCTTTGCACCCCTGACATAATCTACATACTTACGGTGTGTGAAGTCTTGGACCACAAATGCAGTGAAGAATAATAGAGTGCTACTCTTCAGACATTTTTGCCCATTGGCTCAGATTTGAATGCTTACTGGCCATCTGAGCATCTCTGCCAGGCCACCCTATGTCTAGAGACTGTAGATTTAGAGAGTTTATAAACATTGTCAGTTCATCAATAAAGTGTGCTCGCTTCGGCAGCACATATACTAAAATTGGAACGATACAGAGAAGATTAGCATGGCCCCTGCGCA
The DNA here is from genome assembly GCF_964261635.1 of Lissotriton helveticus. Taxonomy (NCBI): domain Eukaryota; kingdom Metazoa; phylum Chordata; class Amphibia; order Caudata; family Salamandridae; genus Lissotriton; species Lissotriton helveticus. The sequence goes on along the minus strand of NC_136067.1, from coordinate 1,130,983,714 downwards.
AGGATTACATGCAAATTCGTGAAGCGTTCCATATTTTAAACAGTTTTTAGGAGAGAAATCTTCTTTGTTTTCAAGACTAATTAAAATAATAAAGCAGGTTACAGTCCTGTGTCATGTAATATGTATTTTTCAATTAGTCTCCCCTCAACATTTTTAATGTATTTGCCTTGCAGTAAAGAAGGTGCGCTCTATGTCCAGCTGCATTTAGCAAGGAAGCCTGCAGGACTTCTGGGACTTTTCTTTCTCTTTTTCAGCCTCCCTGTCATTATTCTTCACCACCCCTATATCTATACTGCTACCAGAGATGAGTTGCTTTGTGGGAAGCAGGACAAAGAGAAGGGCGGGGCCTATGCAAATGATGGCCTCAGGGATGTCTCGGAGTCCCTTTTCAGCAGTACTGTTATAATCTGCCTTGCAACCAGATTGGTGGGGTAAGCTGAAAAACACCATGCCAGATTGGGCACCAGGTCTCTAGCCGCTTGAAGGACATATTGGGTCTACATCCCTCAGTTTCTGAGGTCCAAGAAATGTTCACCCTCCACCCTAATAGAGAGGTCTTGGCCGATCGTGGCTGAGAGGGGAAGAAGGTAGCAGGGCAAGATGCTCATGGTTCTTCTCTGATAATGGACCAACTTCCTCTCTCTCCTTAGCTGTGCTTCTGCCTGGCTACTGGGGCTACCAGTTGTAAGCCTGCAGCCTGCAGCCCACAAGGAGCTGGTTTGTCCCTCTCACACATGTAAATGGGTAAGCATTCAATTGCACACACCTGCCTGCGTCCACAGACCCTTGCACACACACTTTTGTCAACAAGCTTTTTTTGTAGTTAAGAGAATCAGGGACCCATGCTGAAATACAAAAGCAGCACACCACGTGACGGCCATCACATAGAGTCCAGCAGCAAATGGGAAAAGTTTAACTAGCCGTGGTCCTATTAGTGCAGCTCTACCGTGGAACATCTGCTGGATGAGTCCTCCTGGAGAATATTGAGCCTACAACAAGTCTGAGGTAAATAAGATTCCACAGGAATATAATGAAACAGGGACCAACAACTCTTCCGAGCCAGATAGGAGTTGAACCTACAATCTTCTGATCCGTAGTCAGACGCGTTATCCATTGCGCCACTGGCCCTATGTAGACATAGTCATCCTTTTGTCCTTAAGAGGGCTAGAAAGTGTGTGTGTGTGAAGGCACAAGGAAACCCATCTGACCTCCTGAAAGTCTTTTCTGTGAGGGTTTCCTAAGTTGTACAAAGGACTTTAGGAGAAGGAAGGACCTAAAAGCTAGGCGAAATGGTCCTAGAACCAAGGAAATCTTTTAGATCAGGCTCAGTTTCTTAAATAGTCTGCATTAACATAATCAGGTCCAGGTCTGTGTGGGGCTGAGCTGGTGAACTCCTTAGTAATTAGGCGGATACAACAAAAAGGGGTTTAATATTACAATACAGGTGAAAATTCAGACACCTTGTCGTAGGCTCACCTTGTCCAGGGACCCAAGCATGCTGCCTTTCCACTCTCAGAGCACTTCACCTAACCTACTGTGCAGCTGTTTCACCTTTAATATCACTGTTCCACAGGCAGCGTGATGTCACAATGCTCCTTGTCTGTAGCCCAAACCATGAGCCTTTGCAACCCTGACATAATCTACATACTTACGGTGTGTGAAGTCTTGGACCACAAATGCAGTGAAGAATAATAGAGTGCTACTCTTCAGACATTTTTGCCCATTGGCTCAGATTTGAATGCTTACTGGCCATCTGAGCATCTCTGCCAGGCCACCCTATGTCTAGAGACTGTAGATTTAGAGAGTTTATAAACATTGTCAGTTCATCAATAAAGTGTGCTCGCTTCGGCAGCACATATACTAAAATTGGAACGATACAGAGAAGATTAGCATGGCCCCTGCGCAAGGATGACACGCAAATTCGTGAAGCGTTCCATATTTTAAAAAGTTTTAGGAGAGAAATCTTCTTTGTTTTCAAGACTAATTAAAATAATAAAGCAGGTTCCAGTCCTGTGTCATGTAATATGTATTTTTCAATTAGTCTCCCCTCAACATTTTTAATGTATTTGCCTTGCAGTAAAGAAGGTGTGCTCTATGTCCAGCTGCATTTAGCAAGGAAGCCTGCAGGACTTCTGGGACTTTTCTTTCTCTTTTTCAGCCTCCCTGTCATTATTCTTCACCACCCCTATATCTATACTGCTACCAGAGATGAGTTGCTTTGTGGGAAGCAGGACAAAGAGAAGGGCAGGGCCTATGCAAATGATGGCCTCAGGAATGTCTGGGAGTCCCTTTTCAGCAGTACTGTTATAATCTGCCTTGCAACCAGATTGGTGGGGTAAGCTGAAAAACACCATGCCAGATTGGGCACCAGGGCTCTAGCCGCTTGAAGGACATATTGGGTCTACATCCCTCAGTTTCTGAGGTCCAAGAAATGTTCACCCTCCACCCTAATAGAGAGGTCTTGGCCGATCGTGGCTGAGAGGGGAAGAAGGTAGCAGGGCAAGATGCTCATGGTTCTTCTCTGATAATGGACCAACTTCCTCTCTCTCCTTAGCTGTGCTTCTGCCTGGCTACTGGGGCTACCAGTTGTAAGCCTGCAGCCTGCAGCCCACAAGGAGCTGGTTTGTCCCTCTCACACATGTAAATGGGTAAGCATTCAATTGCACACACCTGCCTGCGTCCACAGACCCTTGCACACACACTTTTGTCAACAAGCTTTTTTTGTAGTTAAGAGAATCAGGGACCCATGCTGAAATACAAAAGCAGCACACCACGTGACGGCCATCACATAGAGTCCAGCAGCAAATGGGAAAAGTTTAACTAGCCGTGGTCCTATTAGTGCAGCTCTACCGTGGAACATCTGCTGGATGAGTCCTCCTGGAGAATATTGAGCCTACAACAAGTCTGAGGTAAATAAGATTCCACAGGAATATAATGAAACAGGGACCAACAACTCTTCCGAGCCAGATAGGAGTTGAACCTACAATCTTCTGATCCGTAGTCAGACGCGTTATCCATTGCGCCACTGGCCCTATGTAGACATAGTCATCCTTTTGTCCTTAAGAGGGCTAGAAAGTGTGTGTGTGTGAAGGCACAAGGAAACCCATCTGACCTCCTGAAAGTCTTTTCTGTGAGGGTTTCCTAAGTTGTACAAAGGACTTTAGGAGAAGGAAGGACCTAAAAGCTAGGCGAAATGGTCCTAGAACCAAGGAAATCTTTTAGATCAGGCTCAGTTTCTTAAATAGTCTGCATTAACATAATCAGGTCCAGGTCTGTGTGGGGCTGAGCTGGTGAACTCCTTAGTAATTAGGCGGATACAACAAAAAGGGGTTTAATATTACAATACAGGTGAAAATTCAGACACCTTGTCGTAGGCTCACCTTGTCCAGGGACCCAAGCATGCTGCCTTTCCACTCTCAGAGCACTTCACCTAACCTACTGTGCAGCTGTTTCACCTTTAATATCACTGTTCCACAGGCAGCGTGATGTCACAATGCTCCTTGTCTGTAGCCCAAACCATGAGCCTTTGCAACCCTGACATAATCTACATACTTACGGTGTGTGAAGTCTTGGACCACAAATGCAGTGAAGAATAATAGAGTGCTACTCTTCAGACATTTTTGCCCATTGGCTCAGATTTGAATGCTTACTGGCCATCTGAGCATCTCTGCCAGGCCACCCTATGTCTAGAGACTGTAGATTTAGAGAGTTTATAAACATTGTCAGTTCATCAATAAAGTGTGCTCGCTTCGGCAGCACATATACTAAAATTGGAACGATACAGAGAAGATTAGCATGGCCCCTGCGCAAGGATGACACGCAAATTCGTGAAGCGTTCCATATTTTAAAAAGTTTTAGGAGAGAAATCTTCTTTGTTTTCAAGACTAATTAAAATAATAAAGCAGGTTCCAGTCCTGTGTCATGTAATATGTATTTTTCAATTAGTCTCCCCTCAACATTTTTAATGTATTTGCCTTGCAGTAAAGAAGGTGTGCTCTATGTCCAGCTGCATTTAGCAAGGAAGCCTGCAGGACTTCTGGGACTTTTCTTTCTCTTTTTCAGCCTCCCTGTCATTATTCTTCACCACCCCTATATCTATACTGCTACCAGAGATGAGTTGCTTTGTGGGAAGCAGGACAAAGAGAAGGGCAGGGCCTATGCAAATGATGGCCTCAGGAATGTCTGGGAGTCCCTTTTCAGCAGTACTGTTATAATCTGCCTTGCAACCAGATTGGTGGGGTAAGCTGAAAAACACCATGCCAGATTGGGCACCAGGGCTCTAGGCGCTTGAAGGACATATTGGGTCTACATCCCTCAGTTTCTGAGGTCCAAGAAATGTTCACCCTCTACCCTAATAGAGAGGTCTTGGCCGATTGTGGCTGAGAGGGGAAGAAGGTAGCAGGGCAAGATGCTCATGGTTCTTCTCTGATAATGGACCAACTTCCTCTCTCTCCTTAGCTGTGCTTCTGCCTGGCTACTGGGGCTACCAGTTGTAAGCCTGCAGCCCACAAGGAGCTGGTTTGTCCCTCTCACACAAGTAAATGGGTAAGCATTCAATTGCACACACCTGCCTGCGTCCACAGACCCTTGCACACACACTTTTGTCAACAAGCTTTTTTTGTAGTTAAGAGAATGAGGGACCCATGTTGAAATACAAAAGCAGCACACCACGTGACGGCCATCACATAGAGTCCAGCAGCAAATGGGAAACGTTTAACTAGCCGTGGTCCTATTACTGCAGCTCTACCGTGGAACATCTGCTGGATGAGTCCTCCTGGAGAATATTGAACCTACAACAAGTCTGAGGTAAATAAGATTCCACAGGAATATAATGAAACAGGGACCTACAACTCTTCCGAGCCAGATAGGAGTCGAACCTACAATCTTCTGATCCGTAGTCAGACGCGTTATCCATTGCGCCACTGGCCCTATGTAGACATACCCATCCTTTTGTCCTTAAGAGGGCTAGAAAGTGTGTGTGTGTGAAGGCACAAGGAAACCCATCTGACCTCCTGAAAGTCTTTTCTGTGAGGGTTTCCTAAGTTGTACAAAGGACTTTAGGAGAAGGAAGGACCTAAAATCTAGGCGAAATGGTCCTAGATCCAAGGAAATCTTTTAGATCAGGCTCCGTTTCTTAAATAGTCTGCATTAACATACTCAGGTCCAGGTCTGTGTGGGGCTGAGCTTGTGAACTCCTTAGTAATTAGGCGGATACAACAAAAAGGGGGTTAATATTACAATACAGGTGAAAATTCAGACACCTTGTCGTAGGCTCACCTTGTCCGGGGACCCAGGCATGCTGCCTTTCCACTCTCAGAGCACTTCACCTAACCTACTGTGCAGCTGTTTCACCTTTAATATCACTGTTCCACAGGCAGCGTGATGTCACAATGCGCCTTGTCTGTAGCCCAAACCATGAGCCTTTGCAACCCTGACATAATCTACATACTTACGGTGTGTGAAGTCTTGGACCACAAATGCAGTGAAGAATAATAGAGTGCTACTCTTCAGACATTTTTGCCCATTGGCTCAGATTTGAATGCTTACTGGCCATCTGAGCATCTCTGCCTGGCCACCCTATGTCTAGAGACTGTAGATTTAGAGAGTTTATAAACATTGTCAGTTCATCAATAAAGTGTGCTCGCTTCGCAGCACATATACTAAAATTGGAATGATACAGAGAAGATTAGCATGGCCCCTGCGCAAGGATGACACGCAAATTCGTGAAGCGTTCCATATTTTAAACAGTTTTTAGGAGAGAAATCTTCTTTGTTTTCAAGACTAATTAAAATAATAAAGCAGGTTCCAGTCCTGTGTCATGTAATATGTATTTTTCAATTAGTCTCCCCTCAACATTTTTATGTGTGTTGCCTTGCAGTGAAGAAGGTGCGCTCTATGTCCAGCTGCATTTAGCAAGGAAGCCTGCAGGACTTCTGGGACTTTTCTTTCTCTTTTTCAGCCTCCCTGTCATTATTCTTCACCACCCCTATATCTATACTGCTACCAGAGATGAGTTGCTTTGTGGGAAGCAGGACAAAGAGAAGGGCAGGGCCTATGCAAATGATGGCCTCAGGGATGTCTGGGAGTCCCTTTTCAGCAGTACTGTTATAATCTGCCTTGCAACCAGATTGGTGGGGTAAGCTGAAAAACACCATGCCAGATTGGGCACCAGGTCTCTAGGTGCTTGAAGGACATATTGGGTCTACATCCCTCAGTTTCTGAGGTCCAAGAAATGTTCACCCTCCACCCTAATAGAGAGGTCTTGGCCGATCGTGGCCGATCGTGGCTAAGAGGGGAAGAAGGTAGCAGGGCAAGATGCTCATGGTTCTTCTCTGATTATGGACCAACTTCCTCTCTCTCCTTAGCTGTGCTTCTGCCTGGCTACTGGGGCTACCAGTTGTAAGCCTGCAGCCCACAAGGAGCTGGTTTGTCCCTCTCACACATGTAAATGGGTAAGCATACAATTGCACACACCTCCCTGCTTCCACAGACCCTTGCACACACACTTTTGTCAACAAGCTTTTTTTGTAGTTAAGAGAATCAGGGACCCATGTTGAAATACAAAAGCAGCACACCACGTGACGGCCATCACATAGAGTCCAGCAGCAAATGGGAAACGTTTAACTAGCCGTGGTCCTATTACTGCAGCTCTACCGTGGAACATCTGCTGGATGAGTCCTCCTGGAAAATATTGAACCTACAACAAGTCTGAGGTAAATAAGATTCCACAGGAATATAATGAAACAGGGACCTACAACTCTTCCGAGCCAGATAGGAGTCGAATCTACAATCTTCTAATCCGTAGTCAGACGTGTTATCCATTGCGCCACTGGCCCTATGTAGACATACCCATCCTTTTGTCCTTAAGAGGGCTAGAAAGTGTGTGTGTGTGAAGGCACAAGGAAACCCATCACCTCCTGAAAGTCTTTTCTGTGAGGGTTTCCTAAGTTGTACAAAGGACTTTAGGAGAAGGAAGGACCTAAAATCTAGGCGAAATGGTTCTAGATCCAAGAAAATCTTTTAGATCAGGCTCAGTTTCTTAAATAGTCTACATTAACATAATCACGTCCAGGTCTGTGTGCGGCTGAGCTTGTGAACTCCTTAGTAATTAGGTGGATACAACAAAAAGGGGTTTAATATTACAATACAGGTGAAAATTCAGACACCTTGTCGTCGGCTCACCTTGTCCAGGGACCCAAGCATGCTGCCTTTCCACTCTCAGAGCACTTCACCTAACCTACTGTGCAGCTGTTTCACCTTTAATATCACTGTTCCACAGGCAGCGTGATGTCACAATGCTCCTTGTCTGTAGCCCAAACCATGAGCCTTTGCAACCCTGACATAATCTACATACTTACGGTGTGTGAAGTCTTGGACCACAAATGCAGTGAAGAATAATAGAGTGCTACTCTTCAGACATTTTTTCCCATTGGCTCAGATTTGAATGCTTACTGGCCATCTGAGCATCTCTGCCAGGCCACCCTATGTCTAGAGACTGTAGATTTAGAGAGTTTATAAACATTGTCAGTTCATCAATAAAGTGTGCTCGCTTCGGCAGCACATATACTAAAATTGGAACGATACAGAGAAGATTAGCATGGCCCCTGCGCAAGGATTACATGCAAATTCGTGAAGCGTTCCATATTTTAAACAGTTTTTAGGAGAGAAATCTTCTTTGTTTTCAAGACTAATTAAAATAATAAAGCAGGTTACAGTCCTGTGTCATGTAATATGTATTTTTCAATTAGTCTCCCCTCAACATTTTTAATGTATTTGCCTTGCAGTAAAGAAGGTGCGCTCTATGTCCAGCTGCATTTAGCAAGGAAGCCTGCAGGACTTCTGGGACTTTTCTTTCTCCTTTTCAGCCTCCCTGTCATTATTCTTCACCACCCCTATATCTATACTGCTACCAGAGATGAGTTGCTTTGTGGGAAGCAGGACAAAGAGAAGGGCAGGGCCTATGCAAATGATGGCCTCAGGGATGTCTCGGAGTCCCTTTTCAGCAGTACTGTTATAATCTGCCTTGCAACCAGATTGGTGGGGTAAGCTGAAAAACACCATGCCAGATTGGGCACCAGGTCTCTAGCCGCTTGAAGGACATATTGGGTCTACATCCCTCAGTTTTTGAGGTCCAAGAAATGTTCACCCTCCACCCTAATAGAGAGGTCTTGACCGATCGTGGCTGAGAGGGGAAGGAGGTAGCAGGGCAAGATGCTCATGGTTCTTCTCTGATAATGGACCAACTTCCTCTCTCTCCTTAGCTGTGCTTCTGCCTGGCTACTGGGGCTACCAGTTGTAAGCCTGCAGCCTGCAGCCCACAAGGAGCTGGTTTGTCCCTCTCACACATGTAAATGGGTAAGCATTCAATTGCACACACCTGCCTGCGTCCACAGACCCTTGCACACACACTTTTGTCAACAAGCTTTTTTTGTAGTTAAGAGAATCAGGGACCCATGCTGAAATACAAAAGCAGCACACCACGTGACGGCCATCACATAGAGTCCAGCAGCAAATGGGAAAAGTTTAACTAGCCGTGGTCCTATTACTGCAGCTCTACCGTGGAACATCTGCTGGATGAGTCCTCCTGGAGAATATTGAACCTACAACAAGTCTGAGGTAAATAAGATTCCACAGGAATATAATGAAACAGGGACCTACAACTCTTCCGAGCCAGATAGGAGTTGAACCTACAATCTTCTGATCCGTAGTCAGACGCGTTATCCATTGCGCCACTGGCCCTATGTAGACATAGTCATCCTTTTGTCCTTAAGAGGGCTAGAAAGTGTGTGTGTGTGAAGGCACAAGGAAACCCATCTGACCTCCTGAAAGTCTTTTCTGTGAGGGTTTCCTAAGTTGTACAAAGGACTTTAGGAGAAGGAAGGACCTAAAATCTAGGCGAAATGGTCCTAGATCCAAGGAAATCTTTTAGATCAGGCTCAGTTTCTTAAATAGTCTGCATTAACATACTCAGGTCCAGGTCTGTGTGGGGCTGAGCTTGTGAACTCCTTAGTAATTAGGCGGATACAACAAAAAGGGGGTTAATATTACAATACAGGTGAAAATTCAGACACCTTGTCGTAGGCTCACCTTGTCCGGGGACCCAGGCATGCTGCCTTTCCACTCTCAGAGCACTTCACCTAACCTACTGTGCAGCTGTTTCACCTTTAATATCACTGTTCCACAGGCAGCGTGATGTCACAATGCGCCTTGTCTGTAGCCCAAACCATGAGCCTTTGCAACCCTGACATAATCTACATACTTACGGTGTGTGAAGTCTTGGACCACAAATGCAGTGAAGAATAATAGAGTGCTACTCTTCAGACATTTTTGCCCATTGGCTCAGATTTGAATGCTTACTGGCCATCTGAGCATCTCTGCCTGGCCACCCTATGTCTAGAGACTGTAGATTTAGAGAGTTTATAAACATTGTCAGTTCATCAATAAAGTGTGCTCGCTTCGCAGCACATATACTAAAATTGGAATGATACAGAGAAGATTAGCATGGCCCCTGCGCAAGGATGACACGCAAATTCGTGAAGCGTTCCATATTTTAAACAGTTTTTAGGAGAGAAATCTTCTTTGTTTTCAAGACTAATTAAAATAATAAAGCAGGTTCCAGTCCTGTGTCATGTAATATGTATTTTTCAATTAGTCTCCCCTCAACATTTTTAATGTATTTGCCTTGCAGTGAAGAAGGTGCGCTCTATGTCCAGCTGCATTTAGCAAGGAAGCCTGCAGGACTTCTGGGACTTTTCTTTCTCTTTTTCAGCCTCCCTGTCATTATTCTTCACCACCCCTATATCTATACTGCTACCAGAGATGAGTTGCTTTGTGGGAAGCAGGACAAAGAGAAGGGCAGGGCCTATGCAAATGATGGCCTCAGGGATGTCTGGGAGTCCCTTTTCAGCAGTACTGTTATAATCTGCCTTGCAACCAGATTGGTGGGGTAAGCTGAAAAACACCATGCCAGATTGGGCACCAGGTCTCTAGGTGCTTGAAGGACATATTGGGTCTACATCCCTCAGTTTCTGAGGTCCAAGAAATGTTCACCCTCCACCCTAATAGAGAGGTCTTGGCCGATCGTGGCCGATCGTGGCTAAGAGGGGAAGAAGGTAGCAGGGCAAGATGCTCATGGTTCTTCTCTGATTATGGACCAACTTCCTCTCTCTCCTTAGCTGTGCTTCTGCCTGGCTACTGGGGCTACCAGTTGTAAGCCTGCAGCCCACAAGGAGCTGGTTTGTCCCTCTCACACATGTAAATGGGTAAGCATACAATTGCACACACCTCCCTGCTTCCACAGACCCTTGCACACACACTTTTGTCAACAAGCTTTTTTTGTAGTTAAGAGAATCAGGGACCCATGTTGAAATACAAAAGCAGCACACCACGTGACGGCCATCACATAGAGTCCAGCAGCAAATGGGAAACGTTTAACTAGCCGTGGTCCTATTACTGCAGCTCTACCGTGGAACATCTGCTGGATGAGTCCTCCTGGAAAATATTGAACCTACAACAAGTCTGAGGTAAATAAGATTCCACAGGAATATAATGAAACAGGGACCTACAACTCTTCCGAGCCAGATAGGAGTCGAATCTACAATCTTCTAATCCGTAGTCAGACGTGTTATCCATTGCGCCACTGGCCCTATGTAGACATACCCATCCTTTTGTCCTTAAGAGGGCTAGAAAGTGTGTGTGTGTGAAGGCACAAGGAAACCCATCACCTCCTGAAAGTCTTTTCTGTGAGGGTTTCCTAAGTTGTACAAAGGACTTTAGGAGAAGGAAGGACCTAAAATCTAGGCGAAATGGTTCTAGATCCAAGAAAATCTTTTAGATCAGGCTCAGTTTCTTAAATAGTCTACATTAACATAATCACGTCCAGGTCTGTGTGCGGCTGAGCTTGTGAACTCCTTAGTAATTAGGTGGATACAACAAAAAGGGGTTTAATATTACAATACAGGTGAAAATTCAGACACCTTGTCGTCGGCTCACCTTGTCCAGGGACCCAAGCATGCTGCCTTTCCACTCTCAGAGCACTTCACCTAACCTACTGTGCAGCTGTTTCACCTTTAATATCACTGTTCCACAGGCAGCGTGATGTCACAATGCTCCTTGTCTGTAGCCCAAACCATGAGCCTTTGCAACCCTGACATAATCTACATACTTACGGTGTGTGAAGTCTTGGACCACAAATGCAGTGAAGAATAATAGAGTGCTACTCTTCAGACATTTTTTCCCATTGGCTCAGATTTGAATGCTTACTGGCCATCTGAGCATCTCTGCCAGGCCACCCTATGTCTAGAGACTGTAGATTTAGAGAGTTTATAAACATTGTCAGTTCATCAATAAAGTGTGCTCGCTTCGGCAGCACATATACTAAAATTGGAACGATACAGAGAAGATTAGCATGGCCCCTGCGCAAGGATTACATGCAAATTCGTGAAGCGTTCCATATTTTAAACAGTTTTTAGGAGAGAAATCTTCTTTGTTTTCAAGACTAATTAAAATAATAAAGCAGGTTACAGTCCTGTGTCATGTAATATGTATTTTTCAATTAGTCTCCCCTCAACATTTTTAATGTATTTGCCTTGCAGTAAAGAAGGTGCGCTCTATGTCCAGCTGCATTTAGCAAGGAAGCCTGCAGGACTTCTGGGACTTTTCTTTCTCCTTTTCAGCCTCCCTGTCATTATTCTTCACCACCCCTATATCTATACTGCTACCAGAGATGAGTTGCTTTGTGGGAAGCAGGACAAAGAGAAGGGCAGGGCCTATGCAAATGATGGCCTCAGGGATGTCTCGGAGTCCCTTTTCAGCAGTACTGTTATAATCTGCCTTGCAACCAGATTGGTGGGGTAAGCTGAAAAACACCATGCCAGATTGGGCACCAGGTCTCTAGCCGCTTGAAGGACATATTGGGTCTACATCCCTCAGTTTTTGAGGTCCAAGAAATGTTCACCCTCCACCCTAATAGAGAGGTCTTGGCCGATCGTGGCTGAGAGGGGAAGAAGGTAGCAGGGCAAGATGCTCATGGTTCTTCTCTGATAATGGACCAACTTCCTCTCTCTCCTTAGCTGTGCTTCTGCCTGGCTACTGGGGCTACCAGTTGTAAGCCTGCAGCCTGCAGCCCACAAGGAGCTGGTTTGTCCCTCTCACACATGTAAATGGGTAAGCATTCAATTGCACACACCTGCCTGCGTCCACAGACCCTTGCACACACACTTTTGTCAACAAGCTTTTTTTGTAGTTAAGAGAATCAGGGACCCATGCTGAAATACAAAAGCAGCACACCACGTGACGGCCATCACATAGAGTCCAGCAGCAAATGGGAAAAGTTTAACTAGCCGTGGTCCTATTACTGCAGCTCTACCGTGGAACATCTGCTGGATGAGTCCTCCTGGAGAATATTGAACCTACAACAAGTCTGAGGTAAATAAGATTCCACAGGAATATAATGAAACAGGGACCTACAACTCTTCCGAGCCAGATAGGAGTTGAACCTACAATCTTCTGATCTGTAGTCAGACGCGTTATCCATTGCGCCACTGGCCCTATGTAGACATAGTCATCCTTTTGTCCTTAAGAGGGCTAGAAAGTGTGTGTGTGTGAAGGCACAAGGAAACCCATCTGACCTCCTGAAAGTATTTTCTGTGAGGGTTTCCTAAGTTGTACAAAGGACTTTAGGAGAAGGAAGGACCTAAAAGCTAGGCGAAATGTACTAGAACCAAGGAAATCTTTTAGATCAGGCTCAGTTTCTTAAATAGTCTGCATTAACATAATCAGGTCCAGGTCTGTGTGGGGCTGAGCTGGTGAACTCCTTAGTAATTAGGCGGATACAACAAAAAGGGGTTTAATATTACAATACAGGTGAAAATTCAGACACCTTGTCGTAGGCTCACCTTGTCCAGGGACCCAAGCATGCTGCCTTTCCACTCTCAGAGCACTTCACCTAACCTACTGTGCAGCTGTTTCACCTTTAATATCACTGTTCCACAGGCAGCGTGATGTCACAATGCTCCTTGTCTGTAGCCCAAACCATGAGCCTTTGCAACCCTGACATAATCTACATACTTACGGTGTGTGAAGTCTTGGACCACAAATGCAGTGAAGAATAATAGAGTGCTACTCTTCAGACATTTTTGCCCATTGGCTCAGATTTGAATGCTTACTGGCCATCTGAGCATCTCTGCCAGGCCACCCTATGTCTAGAGACTGTAGATTTAGAGAGTTTATAAACATTGTCAGTTCATCAACAAAGTGTGCTCGCTTCGGCAGCACATATACTAAAATTGGAACGATACAGAGAAGATTAGCATGGCCCCTGCACAAGGATGACACGCAAATTCGTGAAGCGTTCCATATTTTAAAAAGTTTTAGGAGAGAAATCTTCTTTGTTTTCAAGACTAATTAAAATAATAAAGCAGGTTCCAGTCCTGTGTCATGTAATATGTATTTTTCAATTAGTCTCCCCTCAACATTTTTAATGTATTTGCCTTGCAGTAAAGAAGGTGTGCTCTATGTCCAGCTGCATTTAGCAAGGAAGCCTGCAGGACTTCTGGGACTTTTCTTTCTCTTTTTCAGCCTCCCTGTCATTATTCTTCACCACCCCTATATCTATACTGCTACCAGAGATGAGTTGCTTTGTGGGAAGCAGGACAAAGAGAAGGGCAGGGCCTATGCAAATGATGGCCTCAGGAATGTCTGGGAGTCCCTTTTCAGCAGTACTGTTGTAATCTGCCTTGCAACCAGATTGGTGGGGTAAGCTGAAAAACACCATGCCAGATTGGGCACCAGGGCTCTAGGCGCTTGAAGGACATATTGGGTCTACATCCCTCAGTTTCTGAGGTCCAAGAAATGTTCACCCTCTACCCTAATAGAGAGGTCTTGGCCGATTGTGGCTGAGAGGGGAAGAAGGTAGCAGGGCAAGATGCTCGTGGTTCTTCTCTGATAATGGACCAACTTCCTCTCTCTCCTTAGCTGTGCTTCTGCCTGGCTACTGGGGCTACCAGTTGTAAGCCTGCAGCCCACAAGGAGCTGGTTTGTCCCTCTCACACAAGTAAATGGGTAAGCATTCAATTGCACACACCTGCCTGCGTCCACAGACCCTTGCACACACACTTTTGTCAACAAGCTTTTTTGGTAGTTAAGAGAATCAGGGACCCATGTTGAAATACAAAGGCAGCACACCACGTGACGGCCATCACATAGAGTCCAGCAGCAAATGGGAAACGTTTAACTAGCCGTGGTCCTATTACTGCAGCTCTACCGTGGAACATCTGCTGGATGAGTCCTCCTGGAGAATATTGAACCTACAACAAGTCTGAGGTAAATAAGATTCCACAGGAATATAATGAAACAGGGACCAACAACTCTTCCGAGCCAGATAGGAGTTGAACCTATAATCTTCTGATCCGTAGTCAGACGCGTTATCCATTGCGCCACTGGCCCTATGTAGACATACCCATCCTTTTGTCCTTAAGAGGGCTAGAAAGTGTGTGTGTGTGAAGGCACAAGGAAACCCATCTGACCTCCTGAAAGTCTTTTCTGTGAGGGTTTCCTAAGTTGTACAAAGGACTTTAGGAGAAGGAAGGACCTAAAATCTAGGCGAAATGGTCCTAGATCCAAGGAAATCTTTTAGATCAGGCTCAGTTTCTTAAATAGTCTGCATTAACATACTCAGGTCCAGGTCTGTGTGGGGCTGAGCTTGTGAACTCCTTAGTAATTAGGCGGATACAACAAAAAGGGGTTTAATATTACAATACAGGTGAAAATTCAGACACCTTGTCGTAGGCTCACCTTGTCCGGGGACCCAGGCATGCTGCCTTTCCACTCTCAGAGCACTTCACCTAACCTACTGTGCAGCTGTTTCACCTTTAATATCACTGTTCCACAGGCAGCGTGATGTCACAATGCGCCTTGTCTGTAGCCCAAACCATGAGCCTTTGCAACCCTGACATAATCTACATACTTACGGTGTGTGAAGTCTTGGACCACAAATGCAGTGAAAAATAATAGAGTGCTACTCTTCAGACATTTTTGCCCATTGGCTCAGATTTGAATGCTTACTGGCCATCTGAGCATCTCTGCCTGGCCACCCTATGTCTAGAGACTGTAGATTTAGAGAGTTTATAAACATTGTCAGTTCATCAATAAAGTATGCTCGCTTCGCAGCACATATACTAAAATTGGAATGATACAGAGAAGATTAGCATGGCCCCTGCGCAAGGATGACATGCAAATTCGTGAAGCGTTCCATATTTTAAACAGTTTTTAGGAGAGAAATCTTCTTTGTTTTCAAGACTAATTAAAATAATAAAGCAGGTTCCAGTCCTGTGTCATGTAATATGTATTTTTCAATTAGTCTCCCCTCAACATTTTTAATGTATTTGCCTTGCAGTGAAGAAGGTGCGCTCTATGTCCAGCTGCATTTAGCAAGGAAGCCTGCAGGACTTCTGGGACTTTTCTTTCTCTTTTTCAGCCTCCCTGTCATTATTCTTCACCACCCCTATATCTATACTGCTACCAGAGATGAGTTGCTTTGTGGGAAGCAGGACAAAGAGAAGGGCAGGGCCTATGCAAATGATGGCCTCAGGGATGTATGGGAGTCCCTTTTCAGCAGTACTGTTATAATCTGCCTTGCAACCAGATTGGTGGGGTAAGCTGAAAAACACCATGCCAGATTGGGCACCAGGTCTCTAGGTGCTTGAAGGACATATTGGGTCTACATCCCTCAGTTTCTGAGGTCCAAGAAATGTTCACTCTCCACCCTAACAGAGAGGTCTTGGCCGATCGTGGCTAAGAGGGGAAGAAGGTAGCAGGGCAAGATGCTCATGGTTCTTCTCTGATTATGGACCAACTTCCTCTCTCTCCTTAGCTGTGCTTCTGCCTGGCTACTGGGGCTACCAGTTGTAAGCCTGCAGCCCACAAGGAGCTGGTTTGTCCCTCTCACACATGTAAATGGGTAAGCATACAATTGCACATACCTCCCTGCTTCCACAGACCCTTGCACACACACTTTTGTCAACAAGCTTTTTTTGTAGTTAAGAGAATCAGGGACCCATGTTGAAATACAAAAGCAGCACACCACGTGATGGGCATCACATAGAGTCCAGCAGCAAATGGGAAACGTTTAACTAGCCGTGGTCCTATTACTGCAGCTCTACCGTGGAACATCTGCTGGATGAGTCCTCCTGGAGAATATTGTACCTACAACAAGTCTGAGGTAAATAAGATTCCACAGGAATATAATGAAACAGGGACCAACAACTATTCCAAGCCAGATAGGAGACGAACCTACAATCTTCTGATCCGTAGTCAGACGCGTTATCCATTGCACCACTGGCCCTATGTAGACATACCCATCCTTTTGTCCTTAAGAGGGCTAGAAAGTGTGTGTGTGTGAAGGCACAAGGAAACCCATCTGACCTCCTGAAAGTCTTTTCTGTGAGGGTTTCCTAAGTTGTACAAAGGACTTTAGGAGAAGGAAGGACCTAAAAGCTAGGCGAAATGGTCCTAGATCCAAGGAAATCTTTTAGATCAGGCTCAGTTTCTTAAATAGTCTGCATTAACATAATCAGGTCCAGGTCTGTGTGGGGCTGAGCTTGTGAACTCCTTAGTAATTAGGCCGATACAACAAAAAGGGGTTTAATATTACAATACAGGTGAAAATTCAGACACCTTGTCGTAAGCTCACCTTGTCCAGGGACCCAAGCATGCTGCCTTTCCACTCTCAGAGCACTTCACCTAACCTACTGTGCAGCTGTTTCACCTTTAATATCACTGTTCCACAGGCAGCGTGATGTCACAATGCTCCTTGTCTGTAGCCCAAACCATGAGCCTTTGCAACCCTGACATAATCTACATACTTACGGTGTGTGAAGTCTTGGACCACAAATGCAGTGAAGAATAATAGAGTGCTACTCTTCAGACATTTTTGCCCATTGGCTCAGATTTGAATGCTTACTGGCCATCTGAGCATCTCTGCCAGGCCACCCTATGTCTAGAGACTGTAGATTTAGAGAGTTTATAAACATTGTCAGTTCATCAATAAAGTGTGCTCGCTTTGGCAGCACATATACTAAAATTGGAACGATACAGAGAAGATTAGCGAGGCCCCTGCGCAAGGATGACACGCAAATTCGTGAAGCATTCCATATTTTAAACAGTTTTTAGGAGAGAAATCTTCTTTGTTTTCAAGACTAATTAAAATAATAAAGCAGGTTCCAGTCCTGTGTCATGTAATATGTATTTTTCAATTAGTCTCCCCTCAACATTTTTAATGTATTTGCCTTGCCGTAAAGAAGGTGCGCTCTATGTCCAGCTGCATTTTGCAAGGAAGCCTGCAGGACTTCTGGGACGTTTCTTTCTCTTTTTCAGCCTCCCTGTCATTATTCTTCACCACCCCTATATCTATACTGCTACCAGAGATGAGTTGCTATGTGGGAAGCAGGACAAAGAGAAGGGCAGGGCCTATGCAAATGATGGCCTCAGGGATGTCTGGGAGTCCCTTTTCAGCAGTACTGTTATAATCTGCCTTGCAACCAGATTGGTGGGGTAAGCTGAAAAACACCATGCCAGATTGGGCACCAGGGCCTCTAGGCGCTTGAAGGACATATTGGGTCTACATCCCTCAGTTCCTGAGGTCCAAGAAATCCTCACCCTCCACCCTAATAGAGAGGTCTTGGCCGATCGTGGCTGAGAGGGGAAGAAGGTAGCAGGGCAAGATGCTCATGGTTCTTCTCTGATAATGGACCAACTTCCTTTCTCTCCTTAGCTGTGCTTCTGCCTGGCTACTGGGGCTACCAGTTGTAAGCCTGCAGCCCACAAGGAGCTGGTTTGTCCCTCTCACACATGTAAATGGGTAAGCATACAATTGCACACACCTCCCTGCTTCCACAGACCCTTGCACACACACTTTTGTCAACAAGCTTTTTTTGTAGTTAAGAGAATCTGGGACCCAGGTTGAAATACAAAAGCAGCACACCACGTGACGGGCATCACATAGAGTCCAGCAGCAAATGGGAAACGTTTAACTAGCCGTGGTCCTATTACTGCAGCTCTACCGTGGAACATCTGCTGGATGAGTCCTCCTGGAGAATATTGAACCTACAACAAGTCTGAGGTAAATAAGATTCCACAGGAATATAATGAAACAGGGACCAACAACTATTCCAAGCCAGATAGGAGTCGAACCTACAATCTTCTGATCCGTAGTCAGACGCGTTATCCATTGCGCCACTGGCCCTATGTAGACGTACCCATCCTTTTGTCCTTAAGAGGGCTAGAAAGTGTGTGTGTGTGAAGGCACAAGGAAACCCATCTGACCTCCTGAAAGTCTTTTCTGTGAGGGTTTCCTAAGTTGTACAAAGGACTTTAGGAGAAGGAAGGACCTAAAAGCTAGGCGAAATGGTCCTAGATCCAAGGAAATCTTTTAGATCAGGCTCAGTTTCTTAAATAGTCTGCATTAACATAATCAGGTCCAGGTCTGTGTGGGGCTGAGCTTGTGAACTCCTTAGTAATTAGGCCGATACAACAAAAAGGGGTTTAATATTACAATACAGGTGAAAATTCAGACACCTTGTCGTAGGCTCACCTTGTCCAGGGACCCAAGCATGCTGCCTTTCCACTCTCAGAGCACTTCACCTAACCTACTGTGCAGCTGTTTCACCTTTAATATCACTGTTCCACAGGCAGCGTGATGTCACAATGCTCCTTGTCTGTAGCCCAAACCATGAGCCTTTGCAACCCTGACATAATCTACATACTTACGGTGTGTGAAGTCTTGGACCACAAATGCAGTGAAGAATAATAGAGTGCTACTCTTCAGACATTTTTGCCCATTGGCTCAGATTTGAATGCTTACTGGCCATCTGAGCATCTCTGCCAGGCCACCCTATGTCTAGAGACTGTAGATTTAGAGAGTTTATAAACATTGTCAGTTCATCAATAAAGTGTGCTCGCTTCGGCAGCACATATACTAAAATTGGAACGATACAGAGAAGATTAGCATGGCCCCTGCACAAGGATGACACGCAAATTCGTGAAGCGTTCCATATTTTAAAAAGTTTTAGGAGAGAAATCTTCTTTGTTTTCAAGACTAATTAAAATAATAAAGCAGGTTCCAGTCCTGTGTCATGTAATATGTATTTTTCAATTAGTCTCCCCTCAACATTTTTAATGTATTTGCCTTGCAGTAAAGAAGGTGTGCTCTATGTCCAGCTGCATTTAGCAAGGAAGCCTGCAGGACTTCTGGGACTTTTCTTTCTCTTTTTCAGCCTCCCTGTCATTATTCTTCACCACCCCTATATCTATACTGCTACCAGAGATGAGTTGCTTTGTGGGAAGCAGGACAAAGAGAAGGGCAGGGCCTATGCAAATGATGGCCTCAGGAATGTCTGGGAGTCCCTTTTCAGCAGTACTGTTGTAATCTGCCTTGCAACCAGATTGGTGGGGTAAGCTGAAAAACACCATGCCAGATTGGGCACCAGGGCTCTAGGCGCTTGAAGGACATATTGGGTCTACATCCCTCAGTTTCTGAGGTCCAAGAAATGTTCACCCTCTACCCTAATAGAGAGGTCTTGGCCGATTGTGGCTGAGAGGGGAAGAAGGTAGCAGGGCAAGATGCTCGTGGTTCTTCTCTGATAATGGACCAACTTCCTCTCTCTCCTTAGCTGTGCTTCTGCCTGGCTACTGGGGCTACCAGTTGTAAGCCTGCAGCCCACAAGGAGCTGGTTTGTCCCTCTCACACAAGTAAATGGGTAAGCATTCAATTGCACACACCTGCCTGCGTCCACAGACCCTTGCACACACACTTTTGTCAACAAGCTTTTTTGGTAGTTAAGAGAATCAGGGACCCATGTTGAAATACAAAGGCAGCACACCACGTGACGGCCATCACATAGAGTCCAGCAGCAAATGGGAAACGTTTAACTAGCCGTGGTCCTATTACTGCAGCTCTACCGTGGAACATCTGCTGGATGAGTCCTCCTGGAGAATATTGAACCTACAACAAGTCTGAGGTAAATAAGATTCCACAGGAATATAATGAAACAGGGACCAACAACTCTTCCGAGCCAGATAGGAGTTGAACCTATAATCTTCTGATCCGTAGTCAGACGCGTTATCCATTGCGCCACTGGCCCTATGTAGACATACCCATCCTTTTGTCCTTAAGAGGGCTAGAAAGTGTGTGTGTGTGAAGGCACAAGGAAACCCATCTGACCTCCTGAAAGTCTTTTCTGTGAGGGTTTCCTAAGTTGTACAAAGGACTTTAGGAGAAGGAAGGACCTAAAATCTAGGCGAAATGGTCCTAGATCCAAGGAAATCTTTTAGATCAGGCTCAGTTTCTTAAATAGTCTGCATTAACATACTCAGGTCCAGGTCTGTGTGGGGCTGAGCTTGTGAACTCCTTAGTAATTAGGCGGATACAACAAAAAGGGGTTTAATATTACAATACAGGTGAAAATTCAGACACCTTGTCGTAGGCTCACCTTGTCCGGGGACCCAGGCATGCTGCCTTTCCACTCTCAGAGCACTTCACCTAACCTACTGTGCAGCTGTTTCACCTTTAATATCACTGTTCCACAGGCAGCGTGATGTCACAATGCGCCTTGTCTGTAGCCCAAACCATGAGCCTTTGCAACCCTGACATAATCTACATACTTACGGTGTGTGAAGTCTTGGACCACAAATGCAGTGAAAAATAATAGAGTGCTACTCTTCAGACATTTTTGCCCATTGGCTCAGATTTGAATGCTTACTGGCCATCTGAGCATCTCTGCCTGGCCACCCTATGTCTAGAGACTGTAGATTTAGAGAGTTTATAAACATTGTCAGTTCATCAATAAAGTATGCTCGCTTCGCAGCACATATACTAAAATTGGAATGATACAGAGAAGATTAGCATGGCCCCTGCGCAAGGATGACATGCAAATTCGTGAAGCGTTCCATATTTTAAACAGTTTTTAGGAGAGAAATCTTCTTTGTTTTCAAGACTAATTAAAATAATAAAGCAGGTTCCAGTCCTGTGTCATGTAATATGTATTTTTCAATTAGTCTCCCCTCAACATTTTTAATGTATTTGCCTTGCAGTGAAGAAGGTGCGCTCTATGTCCAGCTGCATTTAGCAAGGAAGCCTGCAGGACTTCTGGGACTTTTCTTTCTCTTTTTCAGCCTCCCTGTCATTATTCTTCACCACCCCTATATCTATACTGCTACCAGAGATGAGTTGCTTTGTGGGAAGCAGGACAAAGAGAAGGGCAGGGCCTATGCAAATGATGGCCTCAGGGATGTATGGGAGTCCCTTTTCAGCAGTACTGTTATAATCTGCCTTGCAACCAGATTGGTGGGGTAAGCTGAAAAACACCATGCCAGATTGGGCACCAGGTCTCTAGGTGCTTGAAGGACATATTGGGTCTACATCCCTCAGTTTCTGAGGTCCAAGAAATGTTCACTCTCCACCCTAACAGAGAGGTCTTGGCCGATCGTGGCTAAGAGGGGAAGAAGGTAGCAGGGCAAGATGCTCATGGTTCTTCTCTGATTATGGACCAACTTCCTCTCTCTCCTTAGCTGTGCTTCTGCCTGGCTACTGGGGCTACCAGTTGTAAGCCTGCAGCCCACAAGGAGCTGGTTTGTCCCTCTCACACATGTAAATGGGTAAGCATACAATTGCACATACCTCCCTGCTTCCACAGACCCTTGCACACACACTTTTGTCAACAAGCTTTTTTTGTAGTTAAGAGAATCAGGGACCCATGTTGAAATACAAAAGCAGCACACCACGTGATGGGCATCACATAGAGTCCAGCAGCAAATGGGAAACGTTTAACTAGCCGTGGTCCTATTACTGCAGCTCTACCGTGGAACATCTGCTGGATGAGTCCTCCTGGAGAATATTGTACCTACAACAAGTCTGAGGTAAATAAGATTCCACAGGAATATAATGAAACAGGGACCAACAACTATTCCAAGCCAGATAGGAGACGAACCTACAATCTTCTGATCCGTAGTCAGACGCGTTATCCATTGCACCACTGGCCCTATGTAGACATACCCATCCTTTTGTCCTTAAGAGGGCTAGAAAGTGTGTGTGTGTGAAGGCACAAGGAAACCCATCTGACCTCCTGAAAGTCTTTTCTGTGAGGGTTTCCTAAGTTGTACAAAGGACTTTAGGAGAAGGAAGGACCTAAAAGCTAGGCGAAATGGTCCTAGATCCAAGGAAATCTTTTAGATCAGGCTCAGTTTCTTAAATAGTCTGCATTAACATAATCAGGTCCAGGTCTGTGTGGGGCTGAGCTTGTGAACTCCTTAGTAATTAGGCCGATACAACAAAAAGGGGTTTAATATTACAATACAGGTGAAAATTCAGACACCTTGTCGTAGGCTCACCTTGTCCAGGGACCCAAGCATGCTGCCTTTCCACTCTCAGAGCACTTCACCTAACCTACTGTGCAGCTGTTTCACCTTTAATATCACTGTTCCACAGGCAGCGTGATGTCACAATGCTCCTTGTCTGTAGCCCAAACCATGAGCCTTTGCAACCCTGACATAATCTACATACTTACGGTGTGTGAAGTCTTGGACCACAAATGCAGTGAAGAATAATAGAGTGCTACTCTTCAGACATTTTTGCCCATTGGCTCAGATTTGAATGCTTACTGGCCATCTGAGCATCTCTGCCAGGCCACCCTATGTCTAGAGACTGTAGATTTAGAGAGTTTATAAACATTGTCAGTTCATCAATAAAGTGTGCTCGCTTTGGCAGCACATATACTAAAATTGGAACGATACAGAGAAGATTAGCGAGGCCCCTGCGCAAGGATGACACGCAAATTCGTGAAGCATTCCATATTTTAAACAGTTTTTAGGAGAGAAATCTTCTTTGTTTTCAAGACTAATTAAAATAATAAAGCAGGTTCCAGTCCTGTGTCATGTAATATGTATTTTTCAATTAGTCTCCCCTCAACATTTTTAATGTATTTGCCTTGCCGTAAAGAAGGTGCGCTCTATGTCCAGCTGCATTTTGCAAGGAAGCCTGCAGGACTTCTGGGACGTTTCTTTCTCTTTTTCAGCCTCCCTGTCATTATTCTTCACCACCCCTATATCTATACTGCTACCAGAGATGAGTTGCTATGTGGGAAGCAGGACAAAGAGAAGGGCAGGGCCTATGCAAATGATGGCCTCAGGGATGTCTGGGAGTCCCTTTTCAGCAGTACTGTTATAATCTGCCTTGCAACCAGATTGGTGGGGTAAGCTGAAAAACACCATGCCAGATTGGGCACCAGGGCCTCTAGGCGCTTGAAGGACATATTGGGTCTACATCCCTCAGTTCCTGAGGTCCAAGAAATCCTCACCCTCCACCCTAATAGAGAGGTCTTGGCCGATCGTGGCTGAGAGGGGAAGAAGGTAGCAGGGCAAGATGCTCATGGTTCTTCTCTGATAATGGACCAACTTCCTTTCTCTCCTTAGCTGTGCTTCTGCCTGGCTACTGGGGCTACCAGTTGTAAGCCTGCAGCCCACAAGGAGCTGGTTTGTCCCTCTCACACATGTAAATGGGTAAGCATACAATTGCACACACCTCCCTGCTTCCACAGACCCTTGCACACACACTTTTGTCAACAAGCTTTTTTTGTAGTTAAGAGAATCTGGGACCCAGGTTGAAATACAAAAGCAGCACACCACGTGACGGGCATCACATAGAGTCCAGCAGCAAATGGGAAACGTTTAACTAGCCGTGGTCCTATTACTGCAGCTCTACCGTGGAACATCTGCTGGATGAGTCCTCCTGGAGAATATTGAACCTACAACAAGTCTGAGGTAAATAAGATTCCACAGGAATATAATGAAACAGGGACCAACAACTATTCCAAGCCAGATAGGAGTCGAACCTACAATCTTCTGATCCGTAGTCAGACGCGTTATCCATTGCGCCACTGGCCCTATGTAGACGTACCCATCCTATTGTCCTTAAGAGGGCTAGAAAGTGTGTGTGTGTGAAGGCACAAGGAAACCCATCTGACCTCCTGAAAGTCTTTTCTGTGAGGGTTTCCTAAGTTGTACAAAGGACTTTAGGAGAAGGAAGGACCTAAAAGCTAGGCGAAATGGTCCTAGATCCAAGGAAATCTTTTAGATCAGGCTCAGTTTCTTAAATAGTCTGCATTAACATAATCAGGTCCAGGTCTGTGTGGGGCTGAGCTTGTGAACTCCTTAGTAATTAGGCCGATACAACAAAAAGGGGTTTAATATTACAATACAGGTGAAAATTCAGACACCTTGTCGTAGGCTCACCTTGTCCAGGGACCCAAGCATGCTGCCTTTCCACTCTCAGAGCACTTCACCTAACCTACTGTGCAGCTGTTTTACCTTTAATATCACTGTTCCACAGGCAGCGTGATGTCACAATGCTCCTTGTCTGTAGCCCAAACCATGAGCCTTTGCAACCCTGACATAATCTACATACTTACGGTGTGTGAAGTCTTGGACCACAAATGCAGTGAAGAATAATAGAGTGCTACTCTTCAGACATTTTTGCCCATTGGCTCAGATTTGAATGCTTACTGGCCATCTGAGCATCTCTGCCAGGCCACCCTATGTCTAGAGACTGTAGATTTAGAGAGTTTATAAACATTGTCAGTTCATCAATAAAGTGTGCTCGCTTCGGCAGCACATATACTAAAATTGGAACGATACAGAGAAGATTAGCATGGCCCCTGCACAAGGATGACACGCAAATTCGTGAAGCGTTCCATATTTTAAAAAGTTTTAGGAGAGAAATCTTCTTTGTTTTCAAGACTAATTAAAATAATAAAGCAGGTTCCAGTCCTGTGTCATGTAATATGTATTTTTCAATTAGTCTCCCCTCAACATTTTTAATGTATTTGCCTTGCAGTAAAGAAGGTGTGCTCTATGTCCAGCTGCATTTAGCAAGGAAGCCTGCAGGACTTCTGGGACTTTTCTTTCTCTTTTTCAGCCTCCCTGTCATTATTCTTCACCACCCCTATATCTATACTGCTACCAGAGATGAGTTGCTTTGTGGGAAGCAGGACAAAGAGAAGGGCAGGGCCTATGCAAATGATGGCCTCAGGAATGTCTGGGAGTCCCTTTTCAGCAGTACTGTTGTAATCTGCCTTGCAACCAGATTGGTGGGGTAAGCTGAAAAACACCATGCCAGATTGGGCACCAGGGCTCTAGGCGCTTGAAGGACATATTGGGTCTACATCCCTCAGTTTCTGAGGTCCAAGAAATGTTCACCCTCTACCCTAATAGAGAGGTCTTGGCCGATTGTGGCTGAGAGGGGAAGAAGGTAGCAGGGCAAGATGCTCGTGGTTCTTCTCTGATAATGGACCAACTTCCTCTCTCTCCTTAGCTGTGCTTCTGCCTGGCTACTGGGGCTACCAGTTGTAAGCCTGCAGCCCACAAGGAGCTGGTTTGTCCCTCTCACACAAGTAAATGGGTAAGCATTCAATTGCACACACCTGCCTGCGTCCACAGACCCTTGCACACACACTTTTGTCAACAAGCTTTTTTGGTAGTTAAGAGAATCAGGGACCCATGTTGAAATACAAAGGCAGCACACCACGTGACGGCCATCACATAGAGTCCAGCAGCAAATGGGAAACGTTTAACTAGCCGTGGTCCTATTACTGCAGCTCTACCGTGGAACATCTGCTGGATGAGTCCTCCTGGAGAATATTGAACCTACAACAAGTCTGAGGTAAATAAGATTCCACAGGAATATAATGAAACAGGGACCAACAACTCTTCCGAGCCAGATAGGAGTTGAACCTATAATCTTCTGATCCGTAGTCAGACGCGTTATCCATTGCGCCACTGGCCCTATGTAGACATACCCATCCTTTTGTCCTTAAGAGGGCTAGAAAGTGTGTGTGTGTGAAGGCACAAGGAAACCCATCTGACCTCCTGAAAGTCTTTTCTGTGAGGGTTTCCTAAGTTGTACAAAGGACTTTAGGAGAAGGAAGGACCTAAAATCTAGGCGAAATGGTCCTAGATCCAAGGAAATCTTTTAGATCAGGCTCAGTTTCTTAAATAGTCTGCATTAACATACTCAGGTCCAGGTCTGTGTGGGGCTGAGCTTGTGAACTCCTTAGTAATTAGGCGGATACAACAAAAAGGGGTTTAATATTACAATACAGGTGAAAATTCAGACACCTTGTCGTAGGCTCACCTTGTCCGGGGACCCAGGCATGCTGCCTTTCCACTCTCAGAGCACTTCACCTAACCTACTGTGCAGCTGTTTCACCTTTAATATCACTGTTCCACAGGCAGCGTGATGTCACAATGCGCCTTGTCTGTAGCCCAAACCATGAGCCTTTGCAACCCTGACATAATCTACATACTTACGGTGTGTGAAGTCTTGGACCACAAATGCAGTGAAAAATAATAGAGTGCTACTCTTCAGACATTTTTGCCCATTGGCTCAGATTTGAATGCTTACTGGCCATCTGAGCATCTCTGCCAGGCCACCCTATGTCTAGAGACTGTAGATTTAGAGAGTTTATAAACATTGTCAGTTCATCAATAAAGTATGCTCGCTTCGCAGCACATATACTAAAATTGGAATGATACAGAGAAGATTAGCATGGCCCCTGCGCAAGGATGACATGCAAATTCGTGAAGCGTTCCATATTTTAAACAGTTTTTAGGAGAGAAATCTTCTTTGTTTTCAAGACTAATTAAAATAATAAAGCAGGTTCCAGTCCTGTGTCATGTAATATGTATTTTTCAATTAGTCTCCCCTCAACATTTTTAATGTATTTGCCTTGCAGTGAAGAAGGTGCGCTCTATGTCCAGCTGCATTTAGCAAGGAAGCCTGCAGGACTTCTGGGACTTTTCTTTCTCTTTTTCAGCCTCCCTGTCATTATTCTTCACCACCCCTATATCTATACTGCTACCAGAGATGAGTTGCTTTGTGGGAAGCAGGACAAAGAGAAGGGCAGGGCCTATGCAAATGATGGCCTCAGGGATGTATGGGAGTCCCTTTTCAGCAGTACTGTTATAATCTGCCTTGCAACCAGATTGGTGGGGTAAGCTGAAAAACACCATGCCAGATTGGGCACCAGGTCTCTAGGTGCTTGAAGGACATATTGGGTCTACATCCCTCAGTTTCTGAGGTCCAAGAAATGTTCACTCTCCACCCTAACAGAGAGGTCTTGGCCGATCGTGGCCGATCGTGGCTAAGAGGGGAAGAAGGTAGCAGGGCAAGATGCTCATGGTTCTTCTCTGATTATGGACCAACTTCCTCTCTCTCCTTAGCTGTGCTTCTGCCTGGCTACTGGGGCTACCAGTTGTAAGCCTGCAGCCCACAAGGAGCTGGTTTGTCCCTCTCACACATGTAAATGGGTAAGCATACAATTGCACACACCTCCCTGCTTCCACAGACCCTTGCACACACACTTTTGTCAACAAGCTTTTTTTGTAGTTAAGAGAATCAGGGACCCATGTTGAAATACAAAAGCAGCACACCACGTGACGGCCATCACATAGAGTCCAGCAGCAAATGGGAAACGTTTAACTAGCCGTGGTCCTATTACTGCAGCTCTACCGTGGAACATCTGCTGGATGAGTCCTCCTGGAGAATATTGTACCTACAACAAGTCTGAGGTAAATAAGATTCCACAGGAATATAATGAAACAGGGACCAACAACTATTCCAAGCCAGATAGGAGTCGAACCTACAATCTTCTGATCCGTAGTCAGACGCGTTATCCATTGCACCACTGGCCCTATGTAGACATACCCATCCTTTTGTCCTTAAGAGGGCTAGAAAGTGTGTGTGTGTGAAGGCACAAGGAAACCCATCTGACCTCCTGAAAGTCTTTTCTGTGAGGGTTTCCTAAGTTGTACAAAGGACTTTAGGAGAAGGAAGGACCTAAAAGCTAGGCGAAATGGTCCTAGATCCAAGGAAATCTTTTAGATCAGGCTCAGTTTCTTAAATAGTCTGCATTAACATAATCAGGTCCAGGTCTGTGTGGGGCTGAGCTTGTGAACTCCTTAGTAATTAGGCCGATACAACAAAAAGGGGTTTAATATTACAATACAGGTGAAAATTCAGACACCTTGTCGTAGGCTCACCTTGTCCAGGGACCCAAGCATGCTGCCTTTCCACTCTCAGAGCACTTCACCTAACCTACTGTGCAGCTGTTTCACCTTTAATATCACTGTTCCACAGGCAGCGTGATGTCACAATGCTCCTTGTCTGTAGCCCAAACCATGAGCCTTTGCAACCCTGACATAATCTACATACTTACGGTGTGTGAAGTCTTGGACCACAAATGCAGTGAAGAATAATAGAGTGCTACTCTTCAGACATTTTTGCCCATTGGCTCAGATTTGAATGCTTACTGGCCATCTGAGCATCTCTGCCAGGCCACCCTATGTCTAGAGACTGTAGATTTAGAGAGTTTATAAACATTGTCAGTTCATCAATAAAGTGTGCTCGCTTTGGCAGCACATATACTAAAATTGGAACGATACAGAGAAGATTAGCGAGGCCCCTGCGCAAGGATGACACGCAAATTCATGAAGCATTCCATATTTTAAACAGTTTTTAGGAGAGAAATCTTCTTTGTTTTCAAGACTAATTAAAATGATAAAGCAGGTTCCAGTCCTGTGTCATGTAATATGTATTTTTCAATTAGTCTCCCCTCAACATTTTTAATGTATTTGCCTTGCCGTAAAGAAGGTGCGCTCTATGTCCAGCTGCATTTTGCAAGGAAGCCTGCAGGACTTCTGGGACGTTTCTTTCTCTTTTTCAGCCTCCCTGTCATTATTCTTCACCACCCCTATATCTATACTGCTACCAGAGATGAGTTGCTATGTGGGAAGCAGGACAAAGAGAAGGGCAGGGCCTATGCAAATGATGGCCTCAGGGATGTCTGGGAGTCCCTTTTCAGCAGCACTGTTATAATCTGCCTTGCAACCAGATTGGTGGGGTAAGCTGAAAAACACCATGCCAGATTGGGCACCAGGGCCTCTAGGCGCTTGAAGGACATATTGGGTCTACATCCCTCAGTTCCTGAGGTCCAAGAAATCCTCACCCTCCACCCTAATAGAGAGGTCTTGGCCGATCGTGGCTGAGAGGGGAAGAAGGTAGCAGGGCAAGATGCTCATGGTTCTTCTCTGATAATGGACCAACTTCCTTTCTCTCCTTAGCTGTGCTTCTGCCTGGCTACTGGGGCTACCAGTTGTAAGCCTGCAGCCCACAAGGAGCTGGTTTGTCCCTCTCACACATGTAAATGGGTAAGCATACAATTGCACACACCTCCCTGCTTCCACAGACCCTTGCACACACACTTTTGTCAACAAGCTTTTTTTGTAGTTAAGAGAATCTGGGACCCAGGTTGAAATACAAAAGCAGCACACCACGTGACGGGCATCACATAGAGTCCAGCAGCAAATGGGAAACGTTTAACTAGCCGTGGTCCTATTACTGCAGCTCTACCGTGGAACATCTGCTGGATGAGTCCTCCTGGAGAATATTGAACCTACAACAAGTCTGAGGTAAATAAGATTCCACAGGAATATAATGAAACAGGGACCAACAACTATTCCAAGCCAGATAGGAGTCGAACCTACAATCTTCTGATCCGTAGTCAGACGCGTTATCCATTGCGCCACTGGCCCTATGTAGACGTACCCATCCTTTTGTCCTTAAGAGGGCTAGAAAGTGTGTGTGTGTGAAGGCACAAGGAAACCCATCTGACCTCCTGAAAGTCTTTTCTGTGAGGGTTTCCTAAGTTGTACAAAGGACTTTAGGAGAAGGAAGGACCTAAAAGCTAGGCGAAATGGTCCTAGATCCAAGGAAATCTTTTAGATCAGGCTCAGTTTCTTAAATAGTCTGCATTAACATAATCAGGTCCAGGTCTGTGTGGGGCTGAGCTTGTGAACTCCTTAGTAATTAGGCCGATACAACAAAAAGGGGTTTAATATTACAATACAGGTGAAAATTCAGACACCTTGTCGTAGGCTCACCTTGTCCAGGGACCCAAGCATGCTGCCTTTCCACTCTCAGAGCACTTCACCTAACCTACTGTGCAGCTGTTTCACCTTTAATATCACTGTTCCACAGGCAGCGTGATGTCACAATGCTCCTTGTCTGTAGCCCAAACCATGAGCCTTTGCAACCCTGACATAATCTACATACTTACGGTGTGTGAAGTCTTGGACCACAAATGCAGTGAAGAATAATAGAGTGCTACTCTTCAGACATTTTTGCCCATTGGCTCAGATTTGAATGCTTACTGGCCATCTGAGCATCTCTGCCAGGCCACCCTATGTCTAGAGACTGTAGATTTAGAGAGTTTATAAACATTGTCAGTTCATCAATAAAGTGTGCTCGCTTTGGCAGCACATATACTAAAATTGGAACGATACAGAAAAGATTAGCGAGGCCCCTGCGCAAGGATGACACGCAAATTCGTGAAGCATTCCATATTTTAAACAGTTTTTAGGAGAGAAATTTTCTTTGTTTTCAAGACTAATTAAAATAATAAAGCAGGTTCCAGGCCTGTGTCATGTAATATGTATTTTTCAATTAGTCTCCCCTCAACATTTTTAATGTATTTGCCTTGCCGTAAAGAAGGTGCGCTCTATGTCCAGCTGCATTTTGCAAGGAAGCCTGCAGGACTTCTGGGACTTTTCTTTCTCTTTTTCAGCCTCCCTGTCATTATTCTTCACCACCCCTATATCTATACTGCTAAGAGAGATGAGTTGCTATGTGGGAAGCAGGACAAAGAGAAGGGCAGGGCCTATGCAAATGATGGCCTCAGGGATGTCTGGGAGTCCCTTTTCAGCAGTACTGTTATAATCTGCCTTGCAACCAGATTGGTGGGGTAAGCTGAAAAACACCATGCCAGATTGGGCACCAGGGCCTCTAGGCGCTTGAAGGACATATTGGGTCTACATCCCTCAGTTCCTGAGGTCCAAGAAATCCTCACCCCCCACCCTAATAGAGAGGTCTTGGCCGATCGTGGCTGAGAGGGGAAGAAGGTAGCAGGGCAAGATGCTCATGGTTCTTCTCTGATAATGGACCAACTTCCTTTCTCTCCTTAGCTGTGCTTCTGCCTGGCTACTGGGGCTACCAGTTGTAAGCCTGCAGCCCACAAGGAGCTGGTTTGTCCCTCTCACACAAGTAAATGGGTAAGCATTCAATTGCACACACCTGCCTGCGTCCACAGACCCTTGCACACACACTTTTGTCAACAAGCTTTTTTTGTAGTTAAGAGAATCTGGGACCCATGTTGAAATACAAAAGCAGCACACCACGTGACGGGCATCACATAGAGTCCAGCAGCAAATGGGAAACGTTTAACTAGCCGTGGTCCTATTACTGCAGCTCTACCGTGGAACATCTGCTGGATGAGTCCTCCTGGAGAATATTGAACCTACAACAAGTCTGAGGTAAATAAGATTCCACAGGAATATAATGAAACAGGGACCAACAACTCTTCCGAGCCAGATAGGAGTCGAACCTACAATCTTATGATCCGTAGTCAGACACGTTATCCATTGCGCCACTGGCCCTATGTAGACGTTCCCATCCTTTTGTCCTTAAGAGGCCTAGAAAGTGTGTGTGTGTGTGTGTATGAAGGCACAAGGAAACCCATCTGACCTCCTGAAAGTCTTTTCTGTGAGGGTTTCCTAAGTTGTACAAAGGACTTTAGGAGAAGTAAGGACCTAAAATCTAGGCGAAATGGTCCTAGATCCAAGGAAATCTTTTAGATCAGGCTCAGTTTCTTAAATAGTCTGCATTAACATGATCAGTTCCAGGTCTGTGTGGGGCTGAGCTTGTGAACTCCTTAGTAATTAGGCGGATACAACAAAAAGGGGTTTAATATTACAATACAGGTGAAAATTCAGACACCTTGTCATAGGCTCACCTTGTCCAGGGACCCAAGCATGCTGCCTTTCCACTCTCAGAGCACTTCACCTAACCTACTGTGCAGCTGTTTCACCTTTAATATCACTGTTCCACAGGCAGCGTGATGTCACAATGCTCCTTGTCTGTAGCCCAAACCATGAGCCTTTGCAACCCTGACATAATCTACATACTTACGGTGTGTGAAGTCTTGGACCACAAATGCAGTGAAGAATAATAGAGTGCTACTCTTCAGACATTTTTGCCCATTGGCTCAGATTTGAATGCTTACTGGCCATCTGAGCATCTCTGCCCGGCCACCCTATGTCTAGAGACTGTAGATTTAGAGAGTTTATAAACATTGTCAGTTCATCAATAAAGTGTGCTTGCTTCGGCAGCACATATACTAAAATTGGAACGATACAGAGAAGATTAGCATGGCCCCTGCGCAAGGATGACACGCAAATTTGTGAAGCGTTCCATATTTTAAACAGTTTTTAGGAGAGAAATCTTCTTTGTTTTCAAGACTAATTAAAATAATAAAGCAGGTTCCAGTCCTGTGTCATGTAATATGTATTTTTCAATTAGTCTCCCCTCAACATTTTTTATGTATTTGCCTTGCAGTAAAGAAGGTGCGCTCTATGTCCAGCTGCATTTAGCAAGGAAGCCTGCAGGACTTCTGGGACTTTTCTTTCTCTTTTTCAGCCTCCCTGTCATTATTCTTCACCACCCCTATATCTATCCTGCTACCAGAGATGAGTTGCTTTGTGGGAAGCAGGACAAAGAGAAGGGCAGGACCTATGCAAATGATGGCCTCAGGGATGTCTGGGAGTCCCTTTTCAGCAGTACTATTATAATCTGCCTTGCAACCAGATTGGTGGGGTAAGCTGAAAAACACCATGCCAGATTGGGCACCAGGTCTCTAGGCGCTTGAAGGACATATTGGGTCTACATCCCTCAGTTTCTGAGGTCCAAGAAATGTTCACCCTCCACCCTAATAGAGAGGTCTTGGCCGATCGTGGGTGAGAGGGGAAGAAGGTAGCAGGGCAAGATGCTCATGGTTCTTCTCTGATAATGGACCAACTTCCTCTCTCTTCTTAGCTGTGCTTCTGCCTGGCTACTGGAGCTACCAGTTGTAAGCCTGCAGCCCACAAGGAGCTGGTTTGTCCCTCTCACACATGTAAATGGGTAAGCATTCAATTGCACACACCTGCCTGCGTCCACAGACCCTTGCACACACACTTTTGTCAACAAGCTTTTTTTGTAGTTAAGAGAATCAGGGACCCATGCTGAAATACAAAAGCAGCACACCACGTGACGGCCATCACATAGAGTCCAGCAGCAAATGGGAAAAGTTTAACTAGCCGTGGTCCTATTAGTGCAGCTCTACCGTGGAACATCTGCTGGATGAGTCCTCCTGGAGAATATTGAACCTACAACAAGTCTGAGGTAAATAAGATTCCACAGGAATATAATGAAACAGGGACCAACAACTCTTCCGAGCCAGATAGGAGTTGAACCTACAATCTTCTGATCTGTAGTCAGACGCGTTATCCATTGCGCCACTGGCCCTATGTAGACATAGTCATCCTTTTGTCCTTAAGAGGGCTAGAAAGTGTGTGTGTGTGAAGGCACAAGGAAACCCATCTGACCTCCTGAAAGTCTTTTCTGTGAGGGGTTCGTAAGTTGTACAAAGGACTTTAGGAGAAGGAAGGACCTAAAAGCTAGGCGAAATGGTCCTAGAACCAAGGAAATCTTTTAGATCAGGCTCAGTTTCTTAAATAGTCTGCATTAACATAATCAGGTCCAGGTCTGTGTGGGGCTGAGCTGATGAACTCCTTAGTAATTAGGCGGATACAACAAAAAGGGGTTTAATATTACAATACAGGTGAAAATTCAGACACCTTGTCGTAGGCTCACCTTGTCCAGGGACCCAAGCATGCTGCCTTTCCACTCTCAGAGCACTTCACCTAACCTACTGTGCAGCTGTTTCACCTTTAATATCACTGTTCCACAGGCAGCGTGATGTCACAATGCTCCTTGTCTGTAGCCCAAACCATGAGCCTTTGCAACCCTGACATAATCTACATACTTACGGTGTGTGAAGTCTTGGACCACAAATGCAGTGAAGAATAATAGAGTGCTACTCTTCAGACATTTTTGCCCATTGGCTCAGATTTGAATGCTTACTGGCCATCTGAGCATCTCTGCCAGGCCACCCTATGTCTAGAGACTGTAGATTTAGAGAGTTTATAAACATTGTCAGTTCATCAATAAAGTGTGCTCGCTTCGGCAGCACATATACTAAAATTGGAACGATACAGAGAAGATTAGCATGGCCCCTGCGCAAGGATGACACGCAAATTCGTGAAGCGTTCCATATTTTAAAAAGTTTTAGGAGAGAAATCTTCTTTGTTTTCAAGACTAATTAAAATAATAAAGCAGGTTCCAGTCCTGTGTCATGTAATATGTATTTTTCAATTAGTCTCCCCTCAACATTTTTAATGTATTTGCCTTGCAGTATAGAAGGTGTGCTCTATGTCCAGCTGCATTTAGCAAGGAAGCCTGCGGGACTTCTGGGACTTTTCTTTCTCTTTTTCAGCCTCCCTGTCATTATTCTTCACCACCTCTATATCTATACTGCTACCAGAGATGAGTTGCTTTGTGGGAAGCAGGACAAAGAGAAGGGCAGGGCCTGTGCAAATGATGGCCTCAGGAATGTCTGGGAGTCCCTTTTCAGCAGTACTGTTATAATCTGCCTTGCAACCAGATTGGTGGGGTAAGCTGAAAAACACCATGCCAGATTGGGCACCAGGGCTCTAGGCGCTTGAAGGACATATTGGGTCTACATCCCTCAGTTTCTGAGGTCCAAGAAATGTTCACCCTCTACCCTAATAGAGAGGTCTTGGCCGATTATGGCTGAGAGGGGAAGAAGGTAGCAGGGCAAGATGCTCATGGTTCTTCTCTGATAATGGACCAACTTCCTCTCTCTCCTTAGCTGTGCTTCTGCCTGGCTACTGGGGCTACCAGTTGTAAGCCTGCAGCCCACAAGGAGCTGGTTTGTCCCTCTCACACAAGTAAATGGGTAAGCATTCAATTGCACACACCTGCCTGCGTCCACAGACCCTTGCACACACACTTTTGTCAACAAGCTTTTTTTGTAGTTAAGAGAATCAGGGACCCATGTTGAAATACAAAAGCAGCACACCACGTGACGGCCATCACATAGAGTCCAGCAGCAAATGGGAAACGTTTAACTAGCCGTGGTCCTATTACTGCAGCTCTACCATGGAACATCTGCTGGATGAGTCCTCCTGGAGAATATTGAACCTACAACAAGTCTGAGGTAAATAAGATTCCACAGGAATATAATGAAACAGGGACCTACAACTCTTCCGAGCCAGATAGGAGTCGAACCTACAATCTTCTGATCCGTAGTCAGACGCGTTATCCATTGCGCCACTGGCCCTATGTAGACATACCCATCCTTTTGTCCTTAAGAGGGCTAGAAAGTGTGTGTGTGTGAAGGCACAAGGAAACCCATCTGACCTCCTGAAAGTCTTTTCTGTGAGGGTTTCCTAAGTTGTACAAAGGACTTTAGGAGAAGGAAGGACCTAAAATCTAGGCGAAATGGTCCTAGATCCAAGGAAATCTTTTAGATCAGGCTCAGTTTCTTAAATAGTCTGCATTAACATACTCAGGTCCAGGTCTGTGTGGGGCTGAGCTTGTGAACTCCTTAGTAATTAGGCGGATACAACAAAAAGGGGTTTAATATTACAATACAGGTAAAAATTCAGACACCTTGTCGTAGGCTCACCTTGTCCGGGGACCCAGGCATGCTGCCTTTCCACTCTCAGAGCACTTCACCTAACCTACTGTGCAGCTGTTTCACCTTTAATATCACTGTTCCACAGGCAGCGTGATGTCACAATGCTCCTTGTCTGTAGCCCAAACCATGAGCCTTTGCAACCCTGACATAATCTACATACTTACGGTGTGTGAAGTCTTGGACCACAAATGCAGTGAAGAATAATAGAGTGCTACTCTTCAGACATTTTTGCCCATTGGCTCAGATTTGAATGCTTACTGGCCATCTGAGCATCTCTGCCTGGCCACCCTATGTCTAGAGACTGTAGATTTAGAGAGTTTATAAACATTGTCAGTTCATCAATAAAGTATGCTCGCTTCGCAGCACATATACTAACATTGGAATGATACAGAGAAGATTAGCATGGCCCCTGCGCAAGGATGACACGCAAATTCGTGAAGCGTTCCATATTTTAAACAGTTTTTAGGAGAGAAATATTCTTTGTTTTCAAGACTAATTAAAATAATAAAGCAGGTTCCAGTCCTGTGTCATGTAATATGTATTTTTCAATTAGTCTCCCCTCAACATTTTTAATGTATTTGCCTTGCAGTAAAGAAGGTGTGCTCTATGTCCAGCTGCATTTAGCAAGGAAGCCTGCAGGACTTCTGGGACTTTTCTTTCTCTTTTTCAGCCTCCCTGTCATTATTCTTCACCACCCCTATATCTATACTGCTACCAGAGATGAGTTGCTTTGTGGGAAGCAGGACAAAGAGAAGGGCAGGGCCTATGCAAATGATGGCCTCAGGAATGTCTGGGAGTCCCTTTTCAGCAGTACTGTTATAATCTGCCTTGCAACCAGATTGGTGGGGTAAGCTGAAAAACACCATGCCAGATTGGGCACCAGGGCTCTAGGCGCTTGAAGGACATATTGGGTCTACATCCCTCAGTTTCTGAGGTCCAAGAAATGTTCACCCTCTACCCTAATAGAGAGGTCTTGGCCGATTGTGGCTGAGAGGGGAAGAAGGTAGCAGGGCAAGATGCTCATGGTTCTTCTCTGATAATGGACCAACTTCCTCTCTCTCCTTAGCTGTGCTTCTGCCTGGCTACTGGGGCTACCAGTTGTAAGCCTGCAGCCCACAAGGAGCTGGTTTGTCCCTCTCACACAAGTAAATGGGTAAGCATTCAATTGCACACACCTGCCTGCGTCCACAGACCCTTGCACACACACTTTTGTCAACAAGCTTTTTTTGTAGTTAAGAGAATCAGGGACCCATGTTGAAATACAAAGGCAGCACACCACGTGACGGCCATCACATAGAGTCCAGCAGCAAATGGGAAACGTTTAACTAGCCATGGTCCTATTACTGCAGCTCTACCGTGGAACATCTGCTGGATGAGTCCTCCTGGAGAATATTGAACCTACAACAAGTCTGAGGTAAATAAGATTCCACAGGAATATAATGAAACAGGGACCAACAACTCTTCCGAGCCAGATAGGAGTTGAACCTACAATCTTCTGATCCGTAGTCAGACGCGTTATCCATTGCGCCACTGGCCCTATGTAGACATACCCATCCTTTTGTCCTTAAGAGGGCTAGAAAGTGTGTGTGTGTGAAGGCACAAGGAAACCCATCTGACCTCCTGAAAGTCTTTTCTGTGAGGGTTTCCTAAGTTGTA
This sequence comes from Lissotriton helveticus, assembly GCF_964261635.1. NCBI lineage: Eukaryota > Metazoa > Chordata > Amphibia > Caudata > Salamandridae > Lissotriton > Lissotriton helveticus. Next base: position 1,130,946,359 of record NC_136067.1, on the reverse strand, counting down.
CAAAGGACTTTAGGAGAAGGAAGGACCTAAAATCTAGGCGAAATGGTCCTAGATCCAAGGAAATCTTTTAGATCAGGCTCAGTTTCTTAAATAGTCTGCATTAACATACTCAGGTCCAGGTCTGTGTGGGGCTGAGCTTGTGAACTCCTTAGTAATTAGGCGGATACAACAAAAAGGGGTTTAATATTACAATACAGGTGAAAATTCAGACACCTTGTCGTAGGCTCACCTTGTCCGGGGACCCAGGCATGCTGCCTTTCCACTCTCAGAGCACTTCACCTAACCTACTGTGCAGCTGTTTCACCTTTAATATCACTGTTCCACAGGCAGCGTGATGTCACAATGCGCCTTGTCTGTAGCCCAAACCATGAGCCTTTGCAACCCTGACATAATCTACATACTTACGGTGTGTGAAGTCTTGGACCACAAATGCAGTGAAGAATAATAGAGTGCTACTCTTCAGACATTTTTGCCCATTGGCTCAGATTTGAATGCTTACTGGCCATCTGAGCATCTCTGCCTGGCCACCCTATGTCTAGAGACTGTAGATTTAGAGAGTTTATAAACATTGTCAGTTCATCAATAAAGTATGCTCGCTTCGCAGCACATATACTAACATTGGAATGATACAGAGAAGATTAGCATGGCCCCTGCGCAAGGATGACACGCAAATTCGTGAAGCGTTCCATATTTTAAACAGTTTTTAGGAGAGAAATATTCTTTGTTTTCAAGACTAATTAAAATAATAAAGCAGGTTCCAGTCCTGTGTCATGTAATATGTATTTTTCAATTAGTCTCCCCTCAACATTTTTAATGTATTTGCCTTGCAGTGAAGAAGGTGCGCTCTATGTCCAGCTGCATTTAGCAAGGAAGCCTGCAGGACTTCTGGGACTTTTCTTTCTCTTTTTCAGCCTCCCTGTCATTATTCTTCACCACCCCTATATCTATACTGCTACCAGAGATGAGTTGCTTTGTGGGAAGCAGGACAAAGAGAAGGGCAGGGCCTATGCAAATGATGGCCTCAGGGATGTCTGGGAGTCCCTTTTCAGCAGTACTGTTATAATCTGCCTTGCAACCAGATTGGTGGGGTAAGCTGAAAAACACCATGCCAGATTGGGCACCAGGTCTCTAGGTGCTTGAAGGACATATTGGGTCTACATCCCTCAGTTTCTGAGGTCCAAGAAATGTTCACCCTCCACCCTAATAGAGAGGTCTTGGCCGATCGTGGCCGATCGTGGCTAAGAGGGGAAGAAGGTAGCAGGGCAAGATGCTCATGGTTCTTCTCTGATTATGGACCAACTTCCTCTCTCTTCTTAGCTGTGCTTCTGCCTGGCTACTGGGGCTACCAGTTGTAAGCCTGCAGCCCACAAGGAGCTGGTTTGTCCCTCTCACACATGTAAATGGGTAAGCATACAATTGCACACACCTCCCTGCTTCCACAGACCCTTGCACACACACTTTTGTCAACAAGCTTTTTTTGTAGTTAAGAGAATCAGGGACCCATGTTGAAATACAAAAGCAGCACACCACGTGACGGCCATCACATAGAGTCCAGCAGCAAATGGGAAACGTTTAACTAGCCGTGGTCCTATTACTGCAGCTCTACCGTGGAACATCTGCTGGATGAGTCCTCCTGGAGAATATTGAACCTACAACAAGTCTGAGGTAAATAAGATTCCACAGGAATATAATGAAACAGGGACCTACAACTCTCCCGAGCCAGATAGGAGTCGAATCTACAATCTTCTGATCCGTAGTCAGACGTGTTATCCATTGCGCCACTGGCCCTATGTAGACATACCCATCCTTTTGTCCTTAAGAGGGCTAGAAAGTGTGTGTGTGTGAAGGCACAAGGAAACCCATCACCTCCTGAAAGTCTTTTCTGTGAGGGTTTCCTAAGTTGTACAAAGGACTTTAGGAGAAGGAAGGACCTAAAATCTAGGCGAAATGGTTCTAGATCCAAGAAAATCTTTTAGATCAGGCTCAGTTTCTTAAATAGTCTACATTAACATAATCACGTCCAGGTCTGTGTGGGGCTGAGCTTGTGAACTCCTTAGTAATTAGGTGGATACAACAAAAAGGGGTTTAATATTACAATACAGGTGAAAATTCAGACACCTTGTCGTCGGCTCACCTTGTCCAGGGACCCAAGCATGCTGCCTTTCCACTCTCAGAGCACTTCACCTAACCTACTGTGCAGCTGTTTCACCTTTAATATCACTGTTCCACAGGCAGCGTGATGTCACAATGCTCCTTGTCTGTAGCCCAAACCATGAGCCTTTGCAACCCTGACATAATCTACATACTTACGGTGTGTGAAGTCTTGGACCACAAATGCAGTGAAGAATAATAGAGTGCTAATCTTCAGACATTTTTTCCCATTGGCTCAGATTTGAATGCTTACTGGCCATCTGAGCATCTCTGCCAGGCCACCCTATGTCTAGAGACTGTAGATTTAGAGAGTTTATAAACATTGTCAGTTCATCCATAAAGTGTGCTCGCTTCGGCAGCACATATACAAAAATTGGAACGATACAGAGAAGATTAGCATGGCCCCTGTGCAAGGATGACACGCAAATTCGTGAAGCGTTCCATATTTTAAACAGTTTTAGGAGAGAAATCTTCTTTGTTTTCAAGACTAATTAAAATAATAAAGCAGGTTCCAGTCCTGTGTCATGTAATATGTATTTTTCAATTAGTCTCCCCTCAACATTTTTAATGTATATGCCTTGCAGTAAAGAAGGTGCGCTCTATGTCCAGCTGCATTTAGCAAGGAAGCCTGCAGGACTTCTGGGACTTTTCTTTCTCTTTTTCAGCCTCCCTGTCATTATTCTTCACCACCCCTATATCTATACTGCTACCAGAGATGAGTTGCTTTGTGGGAAGCAGGACAAAGAGAAGGGCAGGGCCTATGCAAATGATGGCCTCAGGGATGTCTGGGAGTTCCTTTTCAGCAGTACTGTTATAATCTGCCTTGCAACCAGATTGGTGGGGTAAGCTGAAAAACACCATGCCAGATTGGGCACCAGGTCTCTAGGCGCTTGAAGGACATATTGGGTCTACATCCCTCAGTTTCTGAGGTCCAAGAAATGTTCACCCTCCACCCTAATAGAGAGGTCTTGGCCGATCGTGGCCGATCGTGGCTAAGAGGGGAAGAAGGTAGCAGGGCAAGATGCTCATGGTTCTTCTCTGATTATGGACCAACTTCCTCTCTCTTCTTAGCTGTGCTTCTGCCTGGCTACTGGGGCTACCAGTTGTAAGCCTGCAGCCCACAAGGAGCTGGTTTGTCCCTCTCACACATGTAAATGGGTAAGCATACAATTGCACACACCTCCCTGCTTCCACAGACCCTTGCACACACACTTTTGTCAACAAGCTTTTTTTGTAGTTAAGAGAATCAGGGACCCATGTTGAAATACAAAAGCAGCACACCACGTGACGGCCATCACATAGAGTCCAGCAGCAAATGGGAAACGTTTAACTAGCCGTGGTCCTATTACTGCAGCTCTACCGTGGAACATCTGCTGGATGAGTCCTCCTGGAGAATATTGAACCTACAACAAGTCTGAGGTAAATAAGATTCCACAGGAATATAATGAAACAGGGACCTACAACTCTTCCGAGCCAGATAGGAGTCGAATCTGCAATCTTCTGATCCGTAGTCAGACATGTTATCCATTGCGCCACTGGCCCTATGTAGACATACCCATCCTTTTGTCCTTAAGAGGGCTAGAAAGTGTGTGTGTGTGAAGGCACAAGGAAACCCATCACCTCCTGAAAGTCTTTTCTGTGAGGGTTTCCTAAGTTGTACAAAGGACTTTAGGAGAAGGAAGGACCTAAAATCTAGGCGAAATGGTTCTAGATCCAAGAAAATCTTTTAGATCAGGCTCAGTTTCTTAAATAGTCTACATTAACATAATCACGTCCAGGTCTGTGTGGGGCTGAGCTTGTGAACTCCTTAGTAATTAGGTGGATACAACAAAAAGGGGTTTAATATTACAATACAGGTGAAAATTCAGACACCTTGTCGTCGGCTCACCTTGTCCAGGGACCCAAGCATGCTGCCTTTCCACTCTCAGAGCACTTCACCTAACCTACTGTGCAGCTGTTTCACCTTTAATATCACTGTTCCACAGGCAGCGTGATGTCACAATGCTCCTTGTCTGTAGCCCAAACCATGAGCCTTTGCAACCCTGACATAATCTACATACTTACGGTGTGTGAAGTCTTGGACCACAAATGCAGTGAAGAATAATAGAGTGCTACTCTTCAGACATTTTTTCCCATTGGCTCAGATTTGAATGCTTACTGGCCATCTGAGCATCTCTGCCAGGCCACCCTATGTCTAGAGACTGTAGATTTAGAGAGTTTATAAACATTGTCAGTTCATCCATAAAGTGTGCTCGCTTCGGCAGCACATATACAAAAATTGGAACGATACAGAGAAGATTAGCATGGCCCCTGTGCAAGGATGACACGCAAATTCGTGAAGCGTTCCATATTTTAAACAGTTTTAGGAGAGAAATCTTCTTTGTTTTCAAGACTAATTAAAATAATAAAGCAGGTTCCAGTCCTGTGTCATGTAATATGTATTTTTCAATTAGTCTCCCCTCAACATTTTTAATGTATATGCCTTGCAGTAAAGAAGGTGCGCTCTATGTCCAGCTGCATTTAGCAAGGAAGCCTGCAGGACTTCTGGGACTTTTCTTTCTCTTTTTCAGCCTCCCTGTCATTATTCTTCACCACCCCTATATCTATACTGCTACCAGAGATGAGTTGCTTTGTGGGAAGCAGGACAAAGAGAAGGGCAGGGCCTATGCAAATGATGGCCTCAGGGATGTCTGGGAGTTCCTTTTCAGCAGTACTGTTATAATCTGCCTTGCAACCAGATTGGTGGGGTAAGCTGAAAAACACCATGCCAGATTGGGCACCAGGTCTCTAGGCGCTTGAAGGACATATTGGGTCTACATCCCTCAGTTTCTGAGGTCCAAGAAATGTTCACCCTCCACCCTAATAGAGAGGTCTTGGCCGATCGTGGCTGAGAGGGGAAGAAGGTAGCAGGGCAAGATGCTCATGGTTCTTCTCTGATTATGGACCAACTTTCTCTCTCTCCTTAGCTGTGCTTCTGCCTGGCTACTGGGGCTACCAGTTGTAAGCCTGCAGCCCACAAGGAGCTGGTTTGTCCCTCTCACACATGCAAATGGGTAAGCATACAATTGCACACACCTGCCTGCGTCCACAGACCCTTGCACACACACTTTTGTCAACAAGCTTTTTTTGTAGTTAAGAGAATCAGGTACCCATGTTGAAATACAAAAGCAGCACACCACGTGACGGCCATCACATAGAGTCCAGCAGCAAATGGGAAACGTTTAACTAGCCGTGGTCCTATTACTGCAGCTCTACCGTGGAACATCTGCTGGATGAGTCCTCCTGGAGAATATTGAACCTAAAACAAGTCTGAGGTAAATAAGATTCCACAGGAATATAATGAAACAGGGACCTACAACTCTTCCGAGCCAGATAGGAGTCAAACCTACAATCTTCTGATCCGTAGTCAGACGCGTTATCCATTGCGCCACTGGCCCTATGTAGACATACCCATCCTTTTGTCCTTAAGAGGGCTAGAAAGTGTGTGTGTGTGAAGGCACAAGGAAACCCATCTGACCTCCTGAAAGTCTTTTCTGTGAGGGTTTCCTAAGTTGTACAAAGGACTTTAGGAGAAGGAAGGACCTAAAAGCTAGGCGAAATGGTCCTAGATCCAAGGAAATCTTTTAGATCAGGCTCAGTTTCTTAAATAGTCTGCATTAACATAATCAGGTCCAGGTCTGTGTGGGGCTGAGCTTGTGAACTCCTTAGTAATTAGGCGGATACAACAAAAAGGGGTTTAATATTACAATACAGGTGAAAATTCAGACACCTTGTCGTAGGCTCACCTTGTCCGGGGACCCAGGCATGCTGCCTTTCCACTCTCAGAGCACTTCACCTAACCTACTGTGCAGCTGTTTCACCTTTAATATCACTGTTCCACAGGCAGCGTGATGTCACAATGCGCCTTGTCTGTAGCCCAAACCATGAGCCTTTGCAACCCTGACATAATCTACATACTTACGGTGTGTGAAGTCTTGGACCACAAATGCAGTGAAGAATAATAGAGTGCTACTCTTCAGACATTTTTGCCCATTGGCTCAGATTTGAATGCTTACTGGCCATCTGAGCATCTCTGCCTGGCCACCCTATGTCTAGAGACTGTAGATTTAGAGAGTTTATAAACATTGTCAGTTCATCAATAAAGTATGCTCGCTTCGCAGCACATATACTAAAATTGGAATGATACAGAGAAGATTAGCATGGCCCCTGCGCAAGGATGACACGCAAATTCGTGAAGCGTTCCATATTTTAAACAGTTTTTAGGAGAGAAATCTTCTTTGTTTTCAAGACTAATTAAAATAATAAAGCAGGTTCCAGTCCTGTGTCATGTAATATGTATTTTTCAATTAGTCTCCCCTCAACATTTTTAATGTATTTGCCTTGCAGTGAAGAAGGTGCGCTCTATGTCCAGCTGCATTTAGCAAGGAAGCCTGCAGGACTTCTGGGACTTTTCTTTCTCTTTTTCAGCCTCCCTGTCATTATTCTTCACCACCCCTATATCTATACTGCTACCAGAGATGAGTTGCTTTGTGGGAAGCAGGACAAAGAGAAGGGCAGGGCCTATGCAAATGATGGCCTCAGGGATGTCTGGGAGTCCCTTTTCAGCAGTACTGTTATAATCTGCCTTGCAACCAGATTGGTGGGGTAAGCTGAAAAACACCATGCCAGATTGGGCACCAGGTCTCTAGGTGCTTGAAGGACATATTGGGTCTACATCCCTCAGTTTCTGAGGTCCAAGAAATGTTCACCCTCCACCCTAATAGAGAGGTCTTGGCCGATCGTGGCTAAGAGGGGAAGAAGGTAGCAGGGCAAGATGCTCATGGTTCTTCTCTGATTATGGACCAACTTCCTCTCTCTCCTTAGCTGTGCTTCTGCCTGGCTACTGGGGCTACCAGTTGTAAGCCTGCATCCCACAAGGAGCTGGTTTGTCCCTCTCACACATGTAAATGGGTAAGCATACAATTGCACACACCTCCCTGCTTCCACAGACCCTTGCACACACACTTTTGTCAACAAGCTTTTTTTGTAGTTAAGAGAATCAGGGACCCATGTTGAAATACAAAAGCAGCACACCACGTGACGGCCATCACATAGAGTCCAGCAGCAAATGGGAAACGTTTAACTAGCCGTGGTCCTATTACTGCAGCTCTACCGTGGAACATCTGCTGGATGAGTCCTCCTGGAGAATATTGAACCTACAACAAGTCTGAGGTAAATAAGATTCCACAGGAATATAATGAAACAGGGACCTACAACTCTTCCGAGCCAGATAGGAGTCGAATCTACAGATCCGTAGTCAGACGTGTTATCCATTGCGCCACTGGCCCTATGTAGACATACCCATCCTTTTGTCCTTAAGAGGGCTAGAAAGTGTGTGTGTGTGAAGGCACAAGGAAACCCATCACCTCCTGAAAGTCTTTTCTGTGAGGGTTTCCTAAGTTGTACAAAGGACTTTAGGAGAAGGAAGGACCTAAAATCTAGGCGAAATGGTTCTAGATCCAAGAAAATCTTTTAGATCAGGCTCAGTTTCTTAAATAGTCTACATTAGCATAATCACGTCCAGGTCTGTGTGTACTGAGCTTGTGAACTCCTTAGTAATTAGGTGGATACAACAAAAAGGGGTTTAATATTACAATACAGGTGAAAATTCAGACACCTTGTCGTCGGCTCACCTTGTCCAGGGACCCAAGCATGCTGCCTTTCCACTCTCAGAGCACTTCACCTAACCTACTGTGCAGCTGTTTCACCTTTAATATCACTGTTCCACAGGCAGCGTGATGTCACAATGCTCCTTTTCTGTAGCCCAAACCATGAGCCTTTGCAACCCTGACATAATCTACATACTTACGGTGTGTGAAGTCTTGGACCACAAATGCAGTGAAGAATAATAGAGTGCTACTCTTCAGACATTTTTTCCCATTGGCTCAGATTTGAATGCTTACTGGCCATCTGAGCATCTCTGCCAGGCCACCCTATGTCTAGAGACTGTAGATTTAGAGAGTTTATAAACATTGTCAGTTCATCCATAAAGTGTGCTCGCTTCGGCAGCACATATACAAAAATTGGAACGATACAGAGAAGATTAGCATGGACCCTGCACAAGGATGACACGCAAATTCGTGAAGCGTTCCATATTTTAAACAGTTTTAGGAGAGAAATCTTCTTTGTTTTCAAGACTAATTAAAATAATAAAGCAGGTTCCAGTCCTGTGTCATGTAATATGTATTTTTCAATTAGTCTCCCCTCAACATTTTTAATGTATTTGCCTTGCAGTAAAGAAGGTGCGCTCTATGTCCAGCTGCATTTAGCAAGGAAGCCTGCAGGACTTCTGGGACTTTTCTTTCTCTTTTTCAGCCTCCCTGTCATTATTCTTCACCACCCCTATATCTATACTGCTACCAGAGATGAGTTGCTTTGTGGGAAGCAGGACAAAGAGAAGGGCAGGGCCTATGCAAATGATGGCCTCAGGGATGTCTGGGAGTTCCTTTTCAGCAGTACTGTTATAATCTGCCTTGCAACCAGATTGGTGGGGTAAGCTGAAAAACACCATGCCAGATTGGGCACCAGGTCTCTAGGCGCTTGAAGGACATATTGGGTCTACATCCCTCAGTTTCTGAGGTCCAAGAAATGTTCACCCTCCACCCTAATAGAGAGGTCTTGGCCGATCGTGGCTGAGAGGGGAAGAAGGTAGCAGGGCAAGATGCTCATGGTTCTTCTCTGATTATGGACCAACTTTCTCTCTCTCCTTAGCTGTGCTTCTGCCTGGCTACTGGGGCTACCAGTTGTAAGCCTGCAGCCCACAAGGAGCTGGTTTGTCCCTCTCACACATGCAAATGGGTAAGCATACAATTGCACACACCTGCCTGCGTCCACAGACCCTTGCACACACACTTTTGTCAACAAGCTTTTTTTGTAGTTAAGAGAATCAGGGACCCATGTTGAAATACAAAAGCAGCACACCACGTGACGGCCATCACATAGAGTCCAGCAGCAAATGGGAAACGTTTAACTAGCCGTGGTCCTATTACTGCAGCTCTACCGTGGAACATCTGCTGGATGAGTCCTCCTGGAGAATATTGAACCTACAACAAGTCTGAGGTAAATAAAATTCCACAGGAATATAATGAAACAGGGACCTACAACTCTTCCGAGCCAGATAGGAGTCGAACCTACAATCTTCTGATCCGTAGTCAGACACGTTATCCATTGCGCCACTGGCCCTATGTAGACATACCCATCCTTTTGTCCTTAAGAGGGCTAGAAAGTGTGTGTGTGTGAAGGCACAAGGAAACCCATCTGACCTCCTGAAAGTCTTTTCTGTGAGGGTTTCCTAAGTTGTACAAAGGACTTTAGGAGAAGGAAGGACCTAAAAGCTAGGCGAAATGGTCCTAGATCCAAGGAAATCTTTTAGATCAGGCTCAGTTTCTTAAATAGTCTGCATTAACATAATCAGGTCCAGGTCTGTGTGGGGCTGAGCTTGTGAACTCCTTAGTAATTAGGCGGATACAACAAAAAGGGGTTTAATATTACAATACAGGTGAAAATTCAGACACCTTGTCGTAGGCTCACCTTGTCCAGGGACCCAAGCATGCTGCCTTTCCACTCTCAGAGCACTTCACCTAACCTACTGTGCAGCTGTTTCACCTTTAATATCACTGTTCCACAGGCAACGTGATGTCATAATGCTCCTTGTCTGTAGCCCAAACCATGAGCCTTTGCAACCCTGACATAATCTACATACTTACGGTGTGTGAAGTCTTGGACCACAAATGCAGTGAAGAATAATAGAGTGCTACTCTTCAGACATTTTTGCCCATTGGCTCAGATTTGAATGCTTACTGGCCATCTGAGCATCTCTGCCAGGCCACCCTATGTCTAGAGACTGTAGATTTAGAGAGTTTATAAACATTGTCAGTTCATCCATAAAGTGTGCTCGCTTCGGCAGCACATATACAAAAATTGGAACGATACAGAGAAGATTAGCATGGCCCCTGTGCAAGGATGACACGCAAATTCGTGAAGCGTTCCATATTTTAAACAGTTTTAGGAGAGAAATCTTCTTTGTTTTCAAGACTAATTAAAATAATAAAGCAGGTTCCAGTCCTGTGTCATGTAATATGTATTTTTCAATTAGTCTCCCCTCAACATTTTTAATGTATTTGCCTTGCAGTAAAGAAGGTGCGCTCTATGTCCAGCTGCATTTAGCAAGGAAGCCTGCAGGACTTCTGGGACTTTTCTTTCTCTTTTTCAGCCTCCCTGTCATTATTCTTCACCACCCCTATATCTATACTGCTACCAGAGATGAGTTGCTTTGTGGGAAGCAGGACAAAGAGAAGGGCAGGGCCTATGCAAATGATGGCCTCAGGGATGTCTGGGAGTTCCTTTTCAGCAGTACTGTTATAATCTGCCTTGCAACCAGATTGGTGGGGTAAGCTGAAAAACACCATGCCAGATTGGGCACCAGGTCTCTAGGCGCTTGAAGGACATATTGGGTCTACATCCCTCAGTTTCTGAGGTCCAAGAAATGTTCACCCTCCACCCTAATAGAGAGGTCTTGGCCGATCGTGGCTGAGAGGGGAAGAAGGTAGCAGGGCAAGATGCTCATGGTTCTTCTCTGATTATGGACCAACTTTCTCTCTCTCCTTAGCTGTGCTTCTGCCTGGCTACTGGGGCTACCAGTTGTAAGCCTGCAGCCCACAAGGAGCTGGTTTGTCCCTCTCACACATGCAAATGGGTAAGCATACAATTGCACACACCTGCCTGCGTCCACAGACCCTTGCACACACACTTTTGTCAACAAGCTTTTTTGTAGTTAAGAGAATCAGGGACCCATGTTGAAATACAAAAGCAGCACACCACGTGACGGCCATCACATAGAGTCCAGCAGCAAATGGGAAACGTTTAACTAGCCGTGGTCCTATTACTGCAGCTCTACCGTGGAACATCTGCTGGATGAGTCCTCCTGGAGAATATTGAACCTAAAACAAGTCTGAGGTAAATAAGATTCCACAGGAATATAATGAAACAGGGACCTACAACTCTTCCGAGCCAGATAGGAGTCAAACCTACAATCTTCTGATCCGTAGTCAGACGCGTTATCCATTGCGCCACTGGCCCTATGTAGACATACCCATCCTTTTGTCCTTAAGAGGGCTAGAAAGTGTGTGTGTGTGAAGGCACAAGGAAACCCATCTGACCTCCTGAAAGTCTTTTCTGTGAGGGTTTCCTAAGTTGTACAAAGGACTTTAGGAGAAGGAAGGACCTAAAAGCTAGGCGAAATGGTCCTAGATCCAAGGAAATCTTTTAGATCAGGCTCAGTTTCTTAAATAGTCTGCATTAACATAATCAGGTCCAGGTCTGTGTGGGGCTGAGCTTGTGAACTCCTTAGTAATTAGGCGGATACAACAAAAAGGGGTTTAATATTACAATACAGGTGAAAATTCAGACACCTTGTCGTAGGCTCACCTTGTCCGGGGACCCAGGCATGCTGCCTTTCCACTCTCAGAGCACTTCACCTAACCTACTGTGCAGCTGTTTCACCTTTAATATCACTGTTCCACAGGCAGCGTGATGTCACAATGCGCCTTGTCTGTAGCCCAAACCATGAGCCTTTGCAACCCTGACATAATCTACATACTTACGGTGTGTGAAGTCTTGGACCACAAATGCAGTGAAGAATAATAGAGTGCTACTCTTCAGACATTTTTGCCCATTGGCTCAGATTTGAATGCTTACTGGCCATCTGAGCATCTCTGCCTGGCCACCCTATGTCTAGAGACTGTAGATTTAGAGAGTTTATAAACATTGTCAGTTCATCAATAAAGTATGCTCGCTTCGCAGCACATATACTAAAATTGGAATGATACAGAGAAGATTAGCATGGCCCCTGCGCAAGGATGACACGCAAATTCGTGAAGCGTTCCATATTTTAAACAGTTTTTAGGAGAGAAATCTTCTTTGTTTTCAAGACTAATTAAAATAATAAAGCAGGTTCCAGTCCTGTGTCATGTAATATGTATTTTTCAATTAGTCTCCCCTCAACATTTTTAATGTATTTGCCTTGCAGTGAAGAAGGTGCGCTCTATGTCCAGCTGCATTTAGCAAGGAAGCCTGCAGGACTTCTGGGACTTTTCTTTCTCTTTTTCAGCCTCCCTGTCATTATTCTTCACCACCCCTATATCTATACTGCTACCAGAGATGAGTTGCTTTGTGGGAAGCAGGACAAAGAGAAGGGCAGGGCCTATGCAAATGATGGCCTCAGGGATGTCTGGGAGTCCCTTTTCAGCAGTACTGTTATAATCTGCCTTGCAACCAGATTGGTGGGGTAAGCTGAAAAACACCATGCCAGATTGGGCACCAGGTCTCTAGGTGCTTGAAGGACATATTGGGTCTACATCCCTCAGTTTCTGAGGTCCAAGAAATGTTCACCCTCCACCCTAATAGAGAGGTCTTGGCCGATCGTGGCCGATCGTGGCTAAGAGGGGAAGAAGGTAGCAGGGCAAGATGCTCATGGTTCTTCTCTGATTATGGACCAACTTCCTCTCTCTCCTTAGCTGTGCTTCTGCCTGGCTACTGGGGCTACCAGTTGTAAGCCTGCAGCCCACAAGGAGCTGGTTTGTCCCTCTCACACATGTAAATGGGTAAGCATACAATTGCACACACCTCCCTGCTTCCACAGACCCTTGCACACACACTTTTGTCAACAAGCTTTTTTTGTAGTTAAGAGAATCAGGGACCCATGTTGAAATACAAAAGCAGCACACCACGTGACGGCCATCACATAGAGTCCAGCAGCAAATGGGAAACGTTTAACTAGCCGTGGTCCTATTACTGCAGCTCTACCGTGGAACATCTGCTGGATGAGTCCTCCTGGAGAATATTGAACCTACAACAAGTCTGAGGTAAATAAGATTCCACAGGAATATAATGAAACAGGGACCTACAACTCTTCCGAGCCAGATAGGAGTCGAATCTACAATCTTCTGATCCGTAGTCAGACGTGTTATCCATTGCGCCACTGGCCCTATGTAGACATACCCATCCTTTTGTCCTTAAGAGGGCTAGAAAGTGTGTGTGTGTGAAGGCACAAGGAAACCCATCACCTCCTGAAAGTCTTTTCTGTGAGGGTTTCCTAAGTTGTACAAAGGACTTTAGGAGAAGGAAGGACCTAAAATCTAGGCGAAATGGTTCTAGATCCAAGAAAATCTTTTAGATCAGGCTCAGTTTCTTAAATAGTCTACATTAACATAATCACGTCCAGGTCTGTGTGTACTGAGCTTGTGAACTCCTTAGTAATTAGGTGGATACAACAAAAAGGGGTTTAATATTACAATACAGGTGAAAATTCAGACACCTTGTCGTCGGCTCACCTTGTCCAGGGACCCAAGCATGCTGCCTTTCCACTCTCAGAGCACTTCACCTAACCTACTTTGCAGCTGTTTCACCTTTAATATCACTGTTCCACAGGCAGCGTGATGTCACAATGCTCCTTTTCTGTAGCCCAAACCATGAGCCTTTGCAACCCTGACATAATCTACATACTTACGGTGTGTGAAGTCTTGGACAACAAATGCAGTGAAGAATAATAGAGTGCTACTCTTCAGACATTTTTTCCCATTGGCTCAGATTTGAATGCTTACTGGCCATCTGAGCATCTCTGCCAGGCCACCCTATGTCTAGAGACTGTAGATTTAGAGAGTTTATAAACATTGTCAGTTCATCCATAAAGTGTGCTCGCTTCGGCAGCACATATACAAAAATTGGAATGATACAGAGAAGATTAGCATGGCCCCTGCGCAAGGATGACACGCAAATTCGTGAAGCGTTCCATATTTTAAACAGTTTTAGGAGAGAAATCTTCTTTGTTTTCAAGACTAATTAAAATAATAAAGCAGGTTCCAGTCCTGTGTCATGTAATATGTATTTTTCAATTAGTCTCCCCTCAACATTTTTAATGTATTTGCCTTGCAGTAAAGAAGGTGCGCTCTATGTCCAGCTGCATTTAGCAAGGAAGCCTGCAGGACTTCTGGGACTTTTCTTTCTCTTTTTCAGCCTCCCTGTCATTATTCTTCACCACCCCTATATCTATACTGCTACCAGAGATGAGTTGCTTTGTGGGAAGCAGGACAAAGAGAAGGGCAGGGCCTATGCAAATGATGGCCTCAGGGATGTCTGGGAGTTCCTTTTCAGCAGTACTGTTATAATCTGCCTTGCAACCAGATTGGTGGGGTAAGCTGAAAAACACCATGCCAGATTGGGCACCAGGTCTCTAGGCGCTTGAAGGACATATTGGGTCTACATCCCTCAGTTTCTGAGGTCCAAGAAATGTTCACCCTCCACCCTAATAGAGAGGTCTTGGCCGATCGTGGCTGAGAGGGGAAGAAGGTAGCAGGGCAAGATGCTCATGGTTCTTCTCTGATTATGGACCAACTTTCTCTCTCTCCTTAGCTGTGCTTCTGCCTGGCTACTGGGGCTACCAGTTGTAAGCCTGCAGCCCACAAGGAGCTGGTTTGTCCCTCTCACACATGCAAATGGGTAAGCATACAATTGCACACACCTGCCTGCGTCCACAGACCCTTGCACACACACTTTTGTCAACAAGCTTTTTTTGTAGTTAAGAGAATCAGGGACCCATGTTGAAATACAAAAGCAGCACACCACGTGACGGCCATCACATAGAGTCCAGCAGCAAATGGGAAACGTTTAACTAGCCGTGGTCCTATTACTGCAGCTCTACCGTGGAACATCTGCTGGATGAGTCCTCCTGGAGAATATTGAACCTACAACAAGTCTGAGGTAAATAAAATTCCACAGGAATATAATGAAACAGGGACCTACAACTCTTCCGAGCCAGATAGGAGTCGAACCTACAATCTTCTGATCCGTAGTCAGACACGTTATCCATTGCGCCACTGGCCCTATGTAGACATACCCATCCTTTTGTCCTTAAGAGGGCTAGAAAGTGTGTGTGTGTGAAGGCACAAGGAAACCCATCTGACCTCCTGAAAGTCTTTTCTGTGAGGGTTTCCTAAGTTGTACAAAGGACTTTAGGAGAAGGAAGGACCTAAAAGCTAGGCGAAATGGTCCTAGATCCAAGGAAATCTTTTAGATCAGGCTCAGTTTCTTAAATAGTCTGCATTAACATAATCAGGTCCAGGTCTGTGTGGGGCTGAGCTTGTGAACTCCTTAGTAATTAGGCGGATACAACAAAAAGGGGTTTAATATTACAATACAGGTGAAAATTCAGACACCTTGTCGTAGGCTCACCTTGTCCAGGGACCCAAGCATGCTGCCTTTCCACTCTCAGAGCACTTCACCTAACCTACTGTGCAGCTGTTTCACCTTTAATATCACTGTTCCACAGGCAACGTGATGTCATAATGCTCCTTGTCTGTAGCCCAAACCATGAGCCTTTGCAACCCTGACATAATCTACATACTTACGGTGTGTGAAGTCTTGGACCACAAATGCAGTGAAGAATAATAGAGTGCTACTCTTCAGACATTTTTGCCCATTGGCTCAGATTTGAATGCTTACTGGCCATCTGAGCATCTCTGCCAGGCCACCCTATGTCTAGAGACTGTAGATTTAGAGAGTTTATAAACATTGTCAGTTCATCCATAAAGTGTGCTCGCTTCGGCAGCACATATACAAAAATTGGAACGATACAGAGAAGATTAGCATGGCCCCTGTGCAAGGATGACACGCAAATTCGTGAAGCGTTCCATATTTTAAACAGTTTTAGGAGAGAAATCTTCTTTGTTTTCAAGACTAATTAAAATAATAAAGCAGGTTCCAGTCCTGTGTCATGTAATATGTATTTTTCAATTAGTCTCCCCTCAACATTTTTAATGTATTTGCCTTGCAGTAAAGAAGGTGCGCTCTATGTCCAGCTGCATTTAGCAAGGAAGCCTGCAGGACTTCTGGGACTTTTCTTTCTCTTTTTCAGCCTCCCTGTCATTATTCTTCACCACCCCTATATCTATACTGCTACCAGAGATGAGTTGCTTTGTGGGAAGCAGGACAAAGAGAAGGGCAGGGCCTATGCAAATGATGGCCTCAGGGATGTCTGGGAGTTCCTTTTCAGCAGTACTGTTATAATCTGCCTTGCAACCAGATTGGTGGGGTAAGCTGAAAAACACCATGCCAGATTGGGCACCAGGTCTCTAGGCGCTTGAAGGACATATTGGGTCTACATCCCTCAGTTTCTGAGGTCCAAGAAATGTTCACCCTCCACCCTAATAGAGAGGTCTTGGCCGATCGTGGCTGAGAGGGGAAGAAGGTAGCAGGGCAAGATGCTCATGGTTCTTCTCTGATTATGGACCAACTTTCTCTCTCTCCTTAGCTGTGCTTCTGCCTGGCTACTGGGGCTACCAGTTGTAAGCCTGCAGCCCACAAGGAGCTGGTTTGTCCCTCTCACACATGCAAATGGGTAAGCATACAATTGCACACACCTGCCTGCGTCCACAGACCCTTGCACACACACTTTTGTCAACAAGCTTTTTTGTAGTTAAGAGAATCAGGGACCCATGTTGAAATACAAAAGCAGCACACCACGTGACGGCCATCACATAGAGTCCAGCAGCAAATGGGAAACGTTTAACTAGCCGTGGTCCTATTACTGCAGCTCTACCGTGGAACATCTGCTGGATGAGTCCTCCTGGAGAATATTGAACCTAAAACAAGTCTGAGGTAAATAAGATTCCACAGGAATATAATGAAACAGGGACCTACAACTCTTCCGAGCCAGATAGGAGTCAAACCTACAATCTTCTGATCCGTAGTCAGACGCGTTATCCATTGCGCCACTGGCCCTATGTAGACATACCCATCCTTTTGTCCTTAAGAGGGCTAGAAAGTGTGTGTGTGTGAAGGCACAAGGAAACCCATCTGACCTCCTGAAAGTCTTTTCTGTGAGGGTTTCCTAAGTTGTACAAAGGACTTTAGGAGAAGGAAGGACCTAAAAGCTAGGCGAAATGGTCCTAGATCCAAGGAAATCTTTTAGATCAGGCTCAGTTTCTTAAATAGTCTGCATTAACATAATCAGGTCCAGGTCTGTGTGGGGCTGAGCTTGTGAACTCCTTAGTAATTAGGCGGATACAACAAAAAGGGGTTTAATATTACAATACAGGTGAAAATTCAGACACCTTGTCGTAGGCTCACCTTGTCCGGGGACCCAGGCATGCTGCCTTTCCACTCTCAGAGCACTTCACCTAACCTACTGTGCAGCTGTTTCACCTTTAATATCACTGTTCCACAGGCAGCGTGATGTCACAATGCGCCTTGTCTGTAGCCCAAACCATGAGCCTTTGCAACCCTGACATAATCTACATACTTACGGTGTGTGAAGTCTTGGACCACAAATGCAGTGAAGAATAATAGAGTGCTACTCTTCAGACATTTTTGCCCATTGGCTCAGATTTGAATGCTTACTGGCCATCTGAGCATCTCTGCCTGGCCACCCTATGTCTAGAGACTGTAGATTTAGAGAGTTTATAAACATTGTCAGTTCATCAATAAAGTATGCTCGCTTCGCAGCACATATACTAAAATTGGAATGATACAGAGAAGATTAGCATGGCCCCTGCGCAAGGATGACATGCAAATTCGTGAAGCGTTCCATATTTTAAACAGTTTTTAGGAGAGAAATCTTCTTTGTTTTCAAGACTAATTAAAATAATAAAGCAGGTTCCAGTCCTGTGTCATGTAATATGTATTTTTCAATTAGTCTCCCCTCAACATTTTTAATGTATTTGCCTTGCAGTGAAGAAGGTGCGCTCTATGTCCAGCTGCATTTAGCAAGGAAGCCTGCAGGACTTCTGGGACTTTTCTTTCTCTTTTTCAGCCTCCCTGTCATTATTCTTCACCACCCCTATATCTATACTGCTACCAGAGATGAGTTGCTTTGTGGGAAGCAGGACAAAGAGAAGGGCAGGGCCTATGCAAATGATGGCCTCAGGGATGTCTGGGAGTCCCTTTTCAGCAGTACTGTTATAATCTGCCTTGCAACCAGATTGGTGGGGTAAGCTGAAAAACACCATGCCAGATTGGGCACCAGGTCTCTAGGTGCTTGAAGGACATATTGGGTCTACATCCCTCAGTTTCTGAGGTCCAAGAAATGTTCACCCTCCACCCTAATAGAGAGGTCTTGGCCGATCGTGGCCGATCGTGGCTAAGAGGGGAAGAAGGTAGCAGGGCAAGATGCTCATGGTTCTTCTCTGATTATGGACCA
This sequence comes from Lissotriton helveticus, assembly GCF_964261635.1. NCBI lineage: Eukaryota > Metazoa > Chordata > Amphibia > Caudata > Salamandridae > Lissotriton > Lissotriton helveticus. The sequence goes on along the minus strand of NC_136067.1, from coordinate 1,130,927,977 downwards.
ACTTCCTCTCTCTCCTTAGCTGTGCTTCTGCCTGGCTACTGGGGCTACCAGTTGTAAGCCTGCAGCCCACAAGGAGCTGGTTTGTCCCTCTCACACATGTAAATGGGTAAGCATACAATTGCACACACCTCCCTGCTTCCACAGACCCTTGCACACACACTTTTGTCAACAAGCTTTTTTTGTAGTTAAGAGAATCAGGGACCCATGTTGAAATACAAAAGCAGCACACCACGTGACGGCCATCACATAGAGTCCAGCAGCAAATGGGAAACGTTTAACTAGCCGTGGTCCTATTACTGCAGCTCTACCGTGGAACATCTGCTGGATGAGTCCTCCTGGAGAATATTGAACCTACAACAAGTCTGAGGTAAATAAGATTCCACAGGAATATAATGAAACAGGGACCTACAACTCTTCCGAGCCAGATAGGAGTCGAATCTACAATCTTCTGATCCGTAGTCAGACGTGTTATCCATTGCGCCACTGGCCCTATGTAGACATACCCATCCTTTTGTCCTTAAGAGGGCTAGAAAGTGTGTGTGTGTGAAGGCACAAGGAAACCCATCACCTCCTGAAAGTCTTTTCTGTGAGGGTTTCCTAAGTTGTACAAAGGACTTTAGGAGAAGGAAGGACCTAAAATCTAGGCGAAATGGTTCTAGATCCAAGAAAATCTTTTAGATCAGGCTCAGTTTCTTAAATAGTCTACATTAACATAATCACGTCCAGGTCTGTGTGTACTGAGCTTGTGAACTCCTTAGTAATTAGGTGGATACAACAAAAAGGGGTTTAATATTACAATACAGGTGAAAATTCAGACACCTTGTCGTCGGCTCACCTTGTCCAGGGACCCAAGCATGCTGCCTTTCCACTCTCAGAGCACTTCACCTAACCTACTTTGCAGCTGTTTCACCTTTAATATCACTGTTCCACAGGCAGCGTGATGTCACAATGCTCCTTTTCTGTAGCCCAAACCATGAGCCTTTGCAACCCTGACATAATCTACATACTTACGGTGTGTGAAGTCTTGGACAACAAATGCAGTGAAGAATAATAGAGTGCTACTCTTCAGACATTTTTTCCCATTGGCTCAGATTTGAATGCTTACTGGCCATCTGAGCATCTCTGCCAGGCCACCCTATGTCTAGAGACTGTAGATTTAGAGAGTTTATAAACATTGTCAGTTCATCCATAAAGTGTGCTCGCTTCGGCAGCACATATACAAAAATTGGAATGATACAGAGAAGATTAGCATGGCCCCTGCGCAAGGATGACACGCAAATTCGTGAAGCGTTCCATATTTTAAACAGTTTTAGGAGAGAAATCTTCTTTGTTTTCAAGACTAATTAAAATAATAAAGCAGGTTCCAGTCCTGTGTCATGTAATATGTATTTTTCAATTAGTCTCCCCTCAACATTTTTAATGTATTTGCCTTGCAGTAAAGAAGGTGCGCTCTATGTCCAGCTGCATTTAGCAAGGAAGCCTGCAGGACTTCTGGGACTTTTCTTTCTCTTTTTCAGCCTCCCTGTCATTATTCTTCACCACCCCTATATCTATACTGCTACCAGAGATGAGTTGCTTTGTGGGAAGCAGGACAAAGAGAAGGGCAGGGCCTATGCAAATGATGGCCTCAGGGATGTCTGGGAGTTCCTTTTCAGCAGTACTGTTATAATCTGCCTTGCAACCAGATTGGTGGGGTAAGCTGAAAAACACCATGCCAGATTGGGCACCAGGTCTCTAGGCGCTTGAAGGACATATTGGGTCTACATCCCTCAGTTTCTGAGGTCCAAGAAATGTTCACCCTCCACCCTAATAGAGAGGTCTTGGCCGATCGTGGCTGAGAGGGGAAGAAGGTAGCAGGGCAAGATGCTCATGGTTCTTCTCTGATTATGGACCAACTTTCTCTCTCTCCTTAGCTGTGCTTCTGCCTGGCTACTGGGGCTACCAGTTGTAAGCCTGCAGCCCACAAGGAGCTGGTTTGTCCCTCTCACACATGCAAATGGGTAAGCATACAATTGCACACACCTGCCTGCGTCCACAGACCCTTGCACACACACTTTTGTCAACAAGCTTTTTTTGTAGTTAAGAGAATCAGGGACCCATGTTGAAATACAAAAGCAGCACACCACGTGACGGCCATCACATAGAGTCCAGCAGCAAATGGGAAACGTTTAACTAGCCGTGGTCCTATTACTGCAGCTCTACCGTGGAACATCTGCTGGAGGAGTCCTCCTGGAGAATATTGAACCTACAACAAGTCTGAGGTAAATAAAATTCCACAGGAATATAATGAAACAGGGACCTACAACTCTTCCGAGCCAGATAGGAGTCGAACCTACAATCTTCTGATCCGTAGTCAGACACGTTATCCATTGCGCCACTGGCCCTATGTAGACATACCCATCCTTTTGTCCTTAAGAGGGCTAGAAAGTGTGTGTGTGTGAAGGCACAAGGAAACCCATCTGACCTCCTGAAAGTCTTTTCTGTGAGGGTTTCCTAAGTTGTACAAAGGACTTTAGGAGAAGGAAGGACCTAAAAGCTAGGCGAAATGGTCCTAGATCCAAGGAAATCTTTTAGATCAGGCTCAGTTTCTTAAATAGTCTGCATTAACATAATCAGGTCCAGGTCTGTGTGGGGCTGAGCTTGTGAACTCCTTAGTAATTAGGCGGATACAACAAAAAGGGGTTTAATATTACAATACAGGTGAAAATTCAGACACCTTGTCGTAGGCTCACCTTGTCCAGGGACCCAAGCATGCTGCCTTTCCACTCTCAGAGCACTTCACCTAACCTACTGTGCAGCTGTTTCACCTTTAATATCACTGTTCCACAGGCAACGTGATGTCATAATGCTCCTTGTCTGTAGCCCAAACCATGAGCCTTTGCAACCCTGACATAATCTACATACTTACGGTGTGTGAAGTCTTGAACCACAAATGCAGTGAAGAATAATAGAGTGCTACTCTTCAGACATTTTTGCCCATTGGCTCAGATTTGAATGCTTACTGGCCATCTGAGCATCTCTGCCAGGCCACCCTATGTCTAGAGACTGTAGATTTAGAGAGTTTATAAACATTGTCAGTTCATCAATAAAGTGTGCTCGCTTCGGCAGCACATATACTAAAATTGGAACGATACAGAGAAGATTAGCATGGCCCCTGCGCAAGGATGACACGCAAATTCGTGAAGCATTCCATATTTTAAACAGTTTTTAGGAGAGAAATCTTCTTTGTTTTCAAGACTAATTAAAATCATAAAGCAGGTTCCAGTCCTGTGTCATGTAATATGTATTTTTCAATTAGTCTCCCCTCAACATTTTTAATGTATTTGCCTTGCAGTCAAGAAGGTGCGCGCTATGTCCAGCTGCATTTAGCAAGGAAGCCTGCAGGACTTCTGGGACTTTTCTTTCTCTTTTTCAGCCTCCCTGTCATTATTCTTCACCACCCCTATATCTATACTGCTACCAGAGATGAGTTGCTTTGTGGGAAGCAGGACAAAGAGAAGGGCAGGGCCTATGCAAATGATGGCCTCAGGGATGTCTGGGAGTCCCTTTTCAGCAGTACTGTTATAATCTGCCTTTCAACCACATTGGTGGGGTAAGCTGAAAAACACCATGCCAGATTGGGCACCAGGTCTCTAGGTGCTTGAAGGACATATTGGGTCTACATCCCTCAGTTTCTGAGGTCCAAGAAATGTTCACCCTCCACCCTAATAGAGAGGTCTTGGCCGATCGTGGCTGAGAGGGGAAGAAGGTAGCAGGGCAAGATGCTCATGGTTCTTCTCTGATAATGGACCAACTTCCTCTCTCTCCTTAGCTGTGCTTCTGCCTGGCTACTGGGGCTACCAGTTGTAAGCCTGCAGCCCACAAGGAGCTGGTTTGTCCCTCTCACACAAGTAAATGGGTAAGCATTCAATTGCACACACCTGCCTGCGTCCACAGACCCTTGCACACACACTTTTGTCAACAAGCTTTTTTTGTAGTTAAGAGAATCAGGGACCCATGTTGAAATACAAAGGCAGCACACCACGTGACGGCCATCACATAGAGTCCAGCAGCAAATGGGAAACGTTTAACTAGCCGTGGTCCTATTACTGCAGCTCTACCGTGGAACATTTGCTAGATGAGTCCTCCTGGAGAATATTGAACCTACAACAAGTCTGAGGTAAATAAGATTCCACAGGAATATAATGAAACAGGGACCAACAACTCTTCCGAGCCAGATAGGAGTTGAACCTACAATCTTCTGATCCGTAGTCAGACGCGTTATCCATTGCGCCACTGGCCCTATGTAGACATACCCATCCTTTTGTCCTTAAGAGGGCTAGAAAGTGTGTGTGTGTGAAGGCACAAGGAAACCCATCTGACCTCCTGAAAGTCTTTTCTGTGAGGGTTTCCTAAGTTGTACAAAGGACTTTAGGAGAAGGAAGGACCTAAAATCTAGGCGAAATGGTCCTAGATCCAAGGAAATCTTTTAGATCAGGCTCAGTTTCTTAAATAGTCTGCATTAACATACTCAGGTCCAGGTCTGTGTGGGGCTGAGCTTGTGAACTCCTTAGTAATTAGGCGGATACAACAAAAAGGGGTTTAATATTACAATACAGGTGAAAATTCAGACACCTTGTCGTAGGCTCACCTTGTCCGGGGACCCAGGCATGCTGCCTTTCCACTCTCAGAGCACTTCACCTAACCTACTGTGCAGCTGTTTCACCTTTAATATCACTGTTCCACAGGCAGCGTGATGTCACAATGCGCCTTGTCTGTAGCCCAAACCATGAGCCTTTGCAACCCTGACATAATCTACATACTTACGGTGTGTGAAGTCTTGGACCACAAATGCAGTGAAGAATAATAGAGTGCTACTCTTCAGACATTTTTGCCCATTGGCTCAGATTTGAATGCTTACTGGCCATCTGAGCATCTCTGCCTGGCCACCCTATGTCTAGAGACTGTAGATTTAGAGAGTTTATAAACATTGTCAGTTCATCAATAAAGTATGCTCGCTTCGCAGCACATATACTAAAATTGGAATGATACAGAGAAGATTAGCATGGCCCCTGCGCAAGGATGACACGCAAATTCGTGAAGCGTTCCATATTTTAAACAGTTTTTAGGAGAGAAATCTTCTTTGTTTTCAAGACTAATTAAAATAATAAAGCAGGTTCCAGTCCTGTGTCATATAATATGTATCTTTTTAATTAGTCTCCCCTCAACATTTTTAATGTATTTGCCTTGCAGTGAAGAAGGTGCGCTCTATGTCCAGCTGCATTTAGCAAGGAAGCCTGCAGGACTTCTGGGACTTTTCTTTCTCTTTTTCAGCCTCCCTGTCATTATTCTTCACCACCCCTATATCTATACTGCTACCAGAGATGAGTTGCTTTGTGGGAAGCAGGACAAAGAGAAGGGCAGGGCCTATGCAAATGATGGCCTCAGGGATGTCTGGGAGTCCCTTTTCAGCAGTACTGTTATAATCTGTTTTGCAACCAGATTGGTGGGGTAAGCTGAAAAACACCATGCCAGATTGGGCACCAGGTCTCTAGGTGCTTGAAGGACATATTGGGTCTACATCCCTCAGTTTCTGAGGTCCAAGAAATGTTCACCCTCCACCCTAATAGAGAGGTCTTGGCCGATCGTGGCCGATCGTGGCTAAGAGGGGAAGAAGGTAGCAGGGCAAGATGCTCATGGTTCTTCTCTGATTATGGACCAACTTCCTCTCTCTCCTTAGCTGTGCTTCTGCCTGGCTACTGGGGCTACCAGTTGTAAGCCTGCAGCCCACAAGGAGCTGGTTTGTCCCTCTCACACATGTAAATGGGTAAGCATACAATTGCACACACCTCCCTGCTTCCACAGACCCTTGCACACACACTTTTGTCAACAAGCTTTTTTTGTAGTTAAGAGAATCAGGGACCCATGTTGAAATACAAAAGCAGCACACCACGTGACGGCCATCACATAGAGTCCAGCAGCAAATGGGAAACGTTTAACTAGCCGTGGTCCTATTACTGCAGCTCTACCGTGGAACATCTGCTGGATGAGTCCTCCTGGAGAATATTGAACCTACAACAAGTCTGAGGTAAATAAGATTCCACAGGAATATAATGAAACAGGGACCTACAACTCTTCCGAGCCAGATAGGAGTCGAATCTACAATCTTCTGATCCGTAGTCAGACGTGTTATCCATTGCGCCACTGGCCCTATGTAGACATACCCATCCTTTTGTCCTTAAGAGGGCTAGAAAGTGTGTGTGTGTGAAGGCACAAGGAAACCCATCACCTCCTGAAAGTCTTTTCTGTGAGGGTTTCCTAAGTTGTACAAAGGACTTTAGGAGAAGGAAGGACCTAAAATCTAGGCGAAATGGTTCTAGATCCAAGAAAATCTTTTAGATCAGGCTCAGTTTCTTAAATAGTCTACATTAACATAATCACGTCCAGGTCTGTGTGGGGCTGAGCTTGTGAACTCCTTAGTAATTAGGTGGATACAACAAAAAGGGGTTTAATATTACAATACAGGTGAAAATTCAGACACCTTGTCGTCGGCTCACCTTGTCCAGGGACCCAAGCATGCTGCCTTTCCACTCTCAGAGCACTTCACCTAACCTACTGTGCAGCTGTTTCACCTTTAATATCACTGTTCCACAGGCAGCGTGATGTCACAATGCTCCTTGTCTGTAGCCCAAACCATGAGCCTTTGCAACCCTGACATAATCTACATACTTACGGTGTGTGAAGTCTTGGACCACAAATGCAGTGAAGAATAATAGAGTGCTACTCTTCAGACATTTTTTCCCATTGGCTCAGATTTGAATGCTTACTGGCCATCTGAGCATCTCTGCCAGGCCACCCTATGTCTAGAGACTGTAGATTTAGAGAGTTTATAAACATTGTCAGTTCATCCATAAAGTGTGCTCGCTTCGGCAGCACATATACAAAAATTGGAACGATACAGAGAAGATTAGCATGGCCCCTGCGCAAGGATGACACGCAAATTCGTGAAGCGTTCCATATTTTAAACAGTTTTAGGAGAGAAATCTTCTTTGTTTTCAAGACTAATTAAAATAATAAAGCAGGTTCCAGTCCTGTGTCATGTAATATGTATTTTTCAATTAGTCTCCCCTCAACATTTTTAATGTATTTGCCTTGCAGTAAAGAAGGTGCGCTCTATGTCCAGCTGCATTTAGCAAGGAAGCCTGCAGGACTTCTGGGACTTTTCTTTCTCTTTTTCAGCCTCCCTGTCATTATTCTTCACCACCCCTATATCTATACTGCTACCAGAGATGAGTTGCTTTGTGGGAAGCAGGACAAAGAGAAGGGCAGGGCCTATGCAAATGATGGCCTCAGGGATGTCTGGGAGTTCCTTTTCAGCAGTACTGTTATAATCTGCCTTGCAACCAGATTGGTGGGGTAAGCTGAAAAACACCATGCCAGATTGGGCACCAGGTCTCTAGGCGCTTGAAGGACATATTGGGTCTACATCCCTCAGTTTCTGAGGTCCAAGAAATGTTCACCCTCCACCCTAATAGAGAGGTCTTGGCCGATCGTGGCTGAGAGGGGAAGAAGGTAGCAGGGCAAGATGCTCATGGTTCTTCTCTGATTATGGACCAACTTTCTCTCTCTCCTTAGCTGTGCTTCTGCCTGGCTACTGGGGCTACCAGTTGTAAGCCTGCAGCCCACAAGGAGCTGGTTTGTCCCTCTCACACATGCAAATGGGTAAGCATACAATTGCACACACCTGCCTGCGTCCACAGACCCTTGCACACACACTTTTGTCAACAAGCTTTTTTTGTAGTTAAGAGAATCAGGGACCCATGTTGAAATACAAAAGCAGCACACCACGTGACGGCCATCACATAGAGTCCAGCAGCAAATGGGAAACGTTTAACTAGCCGTGGTCCTATTACTGCAGCTCTACCGTGGAACATCTGCTGGATGAGTCCTCCTGGAGAATATTGAACCTACAACAAGTCTGAGGTAAATAAGATTCCACAGGAATATAATGAAACAGGGACCTACAACTCTTCCAAGCCAGATAGTAGTCGAACCTACAATCTTCTGATCCGTAGTCAGACGCGTTATCCATTGCGCCACTGGCCCTATGTAGACATACCCATCCTTTTGTCCTTAAGAGGGCTAGAAAGTGTGTGTGTGTGAAGGCACAAGGAAACCCATCTGACCTCCTGAAAGTCTTTTCTGTGAGGGTTTCCTAAGTTGTACAAAGGACTTTAGGAGAAGGAAGGACCTAAAAGCTAGGCGAAATGGTCCTAGATCCAAGGAAATCTTTTAGATCAGGCTCAGTTTCTTAAATAGTCTGCATTAACATAATCAGGTCCAGGTCTGTGTGGGGCTGAGCTTGTGAACTCCTTAGTAATTAGGCGGATACAACAAAAAGGGGTTTAATATTACAATACAGGTGAAAATTCAGACACCTTGTCGTAGGCTCACCTTGTCCAGGGACCCAAGCATGCTGCCTTTCCACTCTCAGAGCACTTCACCTAACCTACTGTGCAGCTGTTTCACCTTTAATATCACTGTTCCACAGGCAACGTGATGTCACAATGCTCCTTGTCTGTAGCCCAAACCATGAGCCTTTGCAACCCTGACATAATCTACATACTTACGGTGTGTGAAGTCTTGGACCACAAATGCAGTGAAGAATAATAGAGTGCTACTCTTCAGACATTTTTGCCCATTGGCTCAGATTTGAATGCTTACTGGCCATCTGAGCATCACTGCCAGGCCACCCTATGTCTAGAGACTGTAGATTTAGAGAGTTTATAAACATTGTCAGTTCATCAATAAAGTGTGCTCGCTTCGGCAGTACATATACTAAAATTGGAACGATACAGAGAAGATTAGCATGGCCCCTGCGCAAGGATGACACGCAAATTCGTGAAGCGTTCCATATTTTAAACAGTTTTTAGGAGAGAAATCTTCTTTGTTTTCAAGACTAATTAAAATCATAAAGCAGGTTCCAGTCCTGTGTCATGTAATATGTATTTTTCAATTAGTCTCCCCTCAACATTTTTAATGTATTTGCCTTGCAGTCAAGAAGGTGCGCGCTATGTCCAGCTGCATTTAGCAAGGAAGCCTGCAGGACTTCTGGGACTTTTCTTTCTCTTTTTCAGCCTCCCTGTCATTATTCTTCACCACCCCTATATCTATACTGCTACCAGAGATGAGTTGCTTTGTGGGAAGCAGGACAAAGAGAAGGGCAGGGCCTATGCAAATGATGGCCTCAGGGATGTCTGGGAGTCCCTTTTCAGCAGTACTGTTATAATCTGCCTTTCAACCACATTGGTGGGGTAAGCTGAAAAACACCATGCCAGATTGGGCACCAGGTCTCTAGGTGCTTGAAGGACATATTGGGTCTACATCCCTCAGTTTCTGAGGTCCAAGAAATGTTCACCCTCCACCCTAATAGAGAGGTCTTGGCCGATCGTGGCTGAGAGGGGAAGAAGGTAGCAGGGCAAGATGCTCATGGTTCTTCTCTGATAATGGACCAACTTCCTCTCTCTCCTTAGCTGTGCTTCTGCCTGGCTACTGGGGCTACCAGTTGTAAGCCTGCAGCCCACAAGGAGCTGGTTTGTCCCTCTCACACAAGTAAATGGGTAAGCATTCAATTGCACACACCTGCCTGCGTCCACAGACCCTTGCACACACACTTTTGTCAACAAGCTTTTTTTGTAGTTAAGAGAATCAGGGACCCATGTTGAAATACAAAGGCAGCACACCATGTGACGGCCATCACATAGAGTCCAGCAGCAAATGGGAAACGTTTAACTAGCCGTGGTCCTATTACTGCAGCTCTACCGTGGAACATTTGCTAGATGAGTCCTCCTGGAGAATATTGAACCTACAACAAGTCTGAGGTAAATAAGATTCCACAGGAATATAATGAAACAGGGACCAACAACTCTTCCGAGCCAGATAGGAGTTGAACCTACAATCTTCTGATCCGTAGTCAGACGCGTTATCCATTGCGCCACTGGCCCTATGTAGACATACCCATCCTTTTGTCCTTAAGAGGGCTAGAAAGTGTGTGTGTGTGAAGGCACAAGGAAACCCATCTGACCTCCTGAAAGTCTTTTCTGTGAGGGTTTCCTAAGTTGTACAAAGGACTTTAGGAGAAGGAAGGACCTAAAATCTAGGCGAAATGGTCCTAGATCCAAGGAAATCTTTTAGATCAGGCTCAGTTTCTTAAATAGTCTGCATTAACATACTCAGGTCCAGGTCTGTGTGGGGCTGAGCTTGTGAACTCCTTAGTAATTAGGCGGATACAACAAAAAGGGGTTTAATATTACAATACAGGTGAAAATTCAGACACCTTGTCGTAGGCTCACCTTGTCCGGGGACCCAGGCATGCTGCCTTTCCACTCTCAGAGCACTTCACCTAACCTACTGTGCAGCTGTTTCACCTTTAATATCACTGTTCCACAGGCAGCGTGATGTCACAATGCGCCTTGTCTGTAGCCCAAACCATGAGCCTTTGCAACCCTGACATAATCTACATACTTACGGTGTGTGAAGTCTTGGACCACAAATGCAGTGAAGAATAATAGAGTGCTACTCTTCAGACATTTTTGCCCATTGGCTCAGATTTGAATGCTTACTGGCCATCTGAGCATCTCTGCCTGGCCACCCTATGTCTAGAGACTGTAGATTTAGAGAGTTTATAAACATTGTCAGTTCATCAATAAAGTATGCTCGCTTCGCAGCACATATACTAAAATTGGAATGATACAGAGAAGATTAGCATGGCCCCTGCGCAAGGATGACACGCAAATTCGTGAAGCGTTCCATATTTTAAACAGTTTTTAGGAGAGAAATCTTCTTTGTTTTCAAGACTAATTAAAATAATAAAGCAGGTTCCAGTCCTGTGTCATATAATATGTATCTTTTTAATTAGTCTCCCCTCAACATTTTTAATGTATTTGCCTTGCAGTGAAGAAGGTGCGCTCTATGTCCAGCTGCATTTAGCAAGGAAGCCTGCAGGACTTCTGGGACTTTTCTTTCTCTTTTTCAGCCTCCCTGTCATTATTCTTCACCACCCCTATATCTATACTGCTACCAGAGATGAGTTGCTTTGTGGGAAGCAGGACAAAGAGAAGGGCAGGGCCTATGCAAATGATGGCCTCAGGGATGTCTGGGAGTCCCTTTTCAGCAGTACTGTTATAATCTGTTTTGCAACCAGATTGGTGGGGTAAGCTGAAAAACACCATGCCAGATTGGGCACCAGGTCTCTAGGTGCTTGAAGGACATATTGGGTCTACATCCCTCAGTTTCTGAGGTCCAAGAAATGTTCACCCTCCACCCTAATAGAGAGGTCTTGGCCGATCGTGGCTAAGAGGGGAAGAAGGTAGCAGGGCAAGATGCTCATGGTTCTTCTCTGATTATGGACCAACTTCCTCTCTCTCCTTAGCTGTGCTTCTGCCTGGCTACTGGGGCTACCAGTTGTAAGCCTGCAGCCCACAAGGAGCTGGTTTGTCCCTCTCACACATGTAAATGGGTAAGCATACAATTGCACACACCTCCCTGCTTCCACAGACCCTTGCACACACACTTTTGTCAACAAGCTTTTTTTGTAGTTAAGAGAATCAGGGACCCATGTTGAAATACAAAAGCAGCACACCACGTGACGGCCATCACATAGAGTCCAGCAGCAAATGGGAAACGTTTAACTAGCCGTGGTCCTATTACTGCAGCTCTACCGTGGAACATCTGCTGGATGAGTCCTCCTGGAGAATATTGAACCTACAACAAGTCTGAGGTAAATAAGATTCCACAGGAATATAATGAAACAGGGACCTACAACTCTTCCGAGCCAGATAGGAGTCGAATCTACAATCTTCTGATCCGTAGTCAGACGTGTTATCCATTGCGCCACTGGCCCTATGTAGACATACCCATCCTTTTGTCCTTAAGAGGGCTAGAAAGTGTGTGTGTGTGTGAAGGCACAAGGAAACCCATCACCTCCTGAAAGTCTTTTCTGTGAGGGTTTCCTAAGTTGTACAAAGGACTTTAGGAGAAGGAAGGACCTAAAATCTAGGCGAAATGGTTCTAGATCCAAGAAAATCTTTTAGATCAGGCTCAGTTTCTTAAATAGTCTACATTAACATAATCACGTCCAGGTCTGTGTGGGGCTGAGCTTGTGAACTCCTTAGTAATTAGGTGGATACAACAAAAAGGGGTTTAATATTACAATACAGGTGAAAATTCAGACACCTTGTCGTCGGCTCACCTTGTCCAGGGACCCAAGCATGCTGCCTTTCCACTCTCAGAGCACTTCACCTAACCTACTGTGCAGCTGTTTCACCTTTAATATCACTGTTCCACAGGCAGCGTGATGTCACAATGCTCCTTGTCTGTAGCCCAAACCATGAGCCTTTGCAACCCTGACATAATCTACATACTTACGGTGTGTGAAGTCTTGGACCACAAATGCAGTGAAGAATAATAGAGTGCTACTCTTCAGACATTTTTTCCCATTGGCTCAGATTTGAATGCTTACTGGCCATCTGAGCATCTCTGCCAGGCCACCCTATGTCTAGAGACTGTAGATTTAGAGAGTTTATAAACATTGTCAGTTCATCCATAAAGTGTGCTCGCTTCGGCAGCACATATACAAAAATTGGAACGATACAGAGAAGATTAGCATGGCCCCTGCGCAAGGATGACACGCAAATTCGTGAAGCGTTCCATATTTTAAACAGTTTTAGGAGAGAAATCTTCTTTGTTTTCAAGACTAATTAAAATAATAAAGCAGGTTCCAGTCCTGTGTCATGTAATATGTATTTTTCAATTAGTCTCCCCTCAACATTTTTAATGTATTTGCCTTGCAGTAAAGAAGGTGCGCTCTATGTCCAGCTGCATTTAGCAAGGAAGCCTGCAGGACTTCTGGGACTTTTCTTTCTCTTTTTCAGCCTCCCTGTCATTATTCTTCACCACCCCTATATCTATACTGCTACCAGAGATGAGTTGCTTTGTGGGAAGCAGGACAAAGAGAAGGGCAGGGCCTATGCAAATGATGGCCTCAGGGATGTCTGGGAGTTCCTTTTCAGCAGTACTGTTATAATCTGCCTTGCAACCAGATTGGTGGGGTAAGCTGAAAAACACCATGCCAGATTGGGCACCAGGTCTCTAGGCGCTTGAAGGACATATTGGGTCTACATCCCTCAGTTTCTGAGGTCCAAGAAATGTTCACCCTCCACCCTAATAGAGAGGTCTTGGCCGATCGTGGCTGAGAGGGGAAGAAGGTAGCAGGGCAAGATGCTCATGGTTCTTCTCTGATTATGGACCAACTTTCTCTCTCTCCTTAGCTGTGCTTCTGCCTGGCTACTGGGGCTACCAGTTGTAAGCCTGCAGCCCACAAGGAGCTGGTTTGTCCCTCTCACACATGCAAATGGGTAAGCATACAATTGCACACACCTGCCTGCGTCCACAGACCCTTGCACACACACTTTTGTCAACAAGCTTTTTTTGTAGTTAAGAGAATCAGGGACCCATGTTGAAATACAAAAGCAGCACACCACGTGACGGCCATCACATAGAGTCCAGCAGCAAATGGGAAACGTTTAACTAGCCGTGGTCCTATTACTGCAGCTCTACCGTGGAACATCTGCTGGATGAGTCCTCCTGGAGAATATTGAACCTAAAACAAGTCTGAGGTAAATAAGATTCCACAGGAATATAATGAAACAGGGACCTACAACTCTTCCGAGCCAGATAGGAGTCAAACCTACAATCTTCTGATCCGTAGTCAGACGCGTTATCCATTGCGCCACTGGCCCTATGTAGACATACCCATCCTTTTGTCCTTAAGAGGGCTAGAAAGTGTGTGTGTGTGAAGGCACAAGGAAACCCATCTGACCTCCTGAAAGTCTTTTCTGTGAGGGTTTCCTAAGTTGTACAAAGGACTTTAGGAGAAGGAAGGACCTAAAAGCTAGGCGAAATGGTCCTAGATCCAAGGAAATCTTTTAGATCAGGCTCAGTTTCTTAAATAGTCTGCATTAACATAATCAGGTCCAGGTCTGTGTGGGGCTGAGCTTGTGAACTCCTTAGTAATTAGGCGGATACAACAAAAAGGGGTTTAATATTACAATACAGGTGAAAATTCAGACACCTTGTCGTAGGCTCACCTTGTCCGGGGACCCAGGCATGCTGCCTTTCCACTCTCAGAGCACTTCACCTAACCTACTGTGCAGCTGTTTCACCTTTAATATCACTGTTCCACAGGCAGCGTGATGTCACAATGCGCCTTGTCTGTAGCCCAAACCATGAGCCTTTGCAACCCTGACATAATCTACATACTTACGGTGTATGAAGTCTTGGACCACAAATGCAGTGAAGAATAATAGAGTGCTACTCTTCAGACATTTTTGCCCATTGGCTCAGATTTGAATGCTTACTGGCCATCTGAGCATCTCTGCCTGGCCACCCTATGTCTAGAGACTGTAGATTTAGAGAGTTTATAAACATTGTCAGTTCATCAATAAAGTATGCTCGCTTCGCAGCACATATACTAAAATTGGAATGATACAGAGAAGATTAGCATGGCCCCTGCGCAAGGATGACACGCAAATTCGTGAAGCGTTCCATATTTTAAACAGTTTTTAGGAGAGAAATCTTCTTTGTTTTCAAGACTAATTAAAATAATAAAGCAGGTTCCAGTCCTGTGTCATGTAATATGTATTTTTCAATTAGTCTCCCCTCAACATTTTTAATGTATTTGCCTTGCAGTGAAGAAGGTGCGCTCTATGTCCAGCTGCATTTAGCAAGGAAGCCTGCAGGACTTCTGGGACTTTTCTTTCTCTTTTTCAGCCTCCCTGTCATTATTCTTCACCACCCCTATATCTATACTGCTACCAGAGATGAGTTGCTTTGTGGGAAGCAGGACAAAGAGAAGGGCAGGGCCTATGCAAATGATGGCCTCAGGGATGTCTGGGAGTCCCTTTTCAGCAGTACTGTTATAATCTGCCTTGCAACCAGATTGGTGGGGTAAGCTGAAAAACACCATGCCAGATTGGGCACCAGGTCTCTAGGTGCTTGAAGGACATATTGGGTCTACATCCCTCAGTTTCTGAGGTCCAAGAAATGTTCACCCTCCACCCTAATAGAGAGGTCTTGGCCGATCGTGGCTAAGAGGGGAAGAAGGTAGCAGGGCAAGATGCTCATGGTTCTTCTCTGATTATGGACCAACTTCCTCTCTCTCCTTAGCTGTGCTTCTGCCTGGCTACTGGGGCTACCAGTTGTAAGCCTGCAGCCCACAAGGAGCTGGTTTGTCCCTCTCACACATGTAAATGGGTAAGCATACAATTGCACACACCTCCCTGCTTCCACAGACCCTTGCACACACACTTTTGTCAACAAGCTTTTTTTGTAGTTAAGAGAATCAGGGACCCATGTTGAAATACAAAAGCAGCACACCACGTGACGGCCATCACATAGAGTCCAGCAGCAAATGGGAAACGTTTAACTAGCCGTGGTCCTATTACTGCAGCTCTACCGTGGAACATCTGCTGGATGAGTCCTCCTGGAGAATATTGAACCTACAACAAGTCTGAGGTAAATAAGATTCCACAGGAATATAATGAAACAGGGACCTACAACTCTTCCGAGCCAGATAGGAGTCGAATCTACAATCTTCTGATCCGTAGTCAGACGTGTTATCCATTGCGCCACTGGCCCTATGTAGACATACCCATCCTTTTGTCCTTAAGAGGGCTAGAAAGTGTGTGTGTGTGAAGGCACAAGGAAACCCATCACCTCCTGAAAGTCTTTTCTGTGAGGGTTTCCTAAGTTGTACAAAGGACTTTAGGAGAAGGAAGGACCTAAAATCTAGGCGAAATGGTTCTAGATCCAAGAAAATCTTTTAGATCAGGCTCAGTTTCTTAAATAGTCTACATTAACATAATCACGTCCAGGTCTGTGTGTACTGAGCTTGTGAACTCCTTAGTAATTAGGTGGATACAACAAAAAGGGGTTTAATATTACAATACAGGTGAAAATTCAGACACCTTGTCGTCGGCTCACCTTGTCCAGGGACCCAAGCATGCTGCCTTTCCACTCTCAGAGCACTTCACCTAACCTACTGTGCAGCTGTTTCACCTTTAATATCACTGTTCCACAGGCAGCGTGATGTCACAATGCTCCTTTTCTGTAGCCCAAACCATGATCCTTTGCAACCCTGACATAATCTACATACTTACGGTGTGTGAAGTCTTGGACCACAAATGCAGTGAAGAATAATAGAGTGCTACTCTTCAGACATTTTTTCCCATTGGCTCAGATTTGAATGCTTACTGGCCATCTGAGCATCTCTGCCAGGCCACCCTATGTCTAGAGACTGTAGATTTAGAGAGTTTATAAACATTGTCAGTTCATCCATAAAGTGTGCTCGCTTCGGCAGCACATATACAAAAATTGGAACGATACAGAGAAGATTAGCATGGCCCCTGCGCAAGGATGACACGCAAATTCGTGAAGCGTTCCATATTTTAAACAGTTTTAGGAGAGAAATCTTCTTTGTTTTCAAGACTAATTAAAATAATAAAGCAGGTTCCAGTCCTGTGTCATGTAATATGTATTTTTCAATTAGTCTCCCCTCAACATTTTTAATGTATTTGCCTTGCAGTAAAGAAGGTGCGCTCTATGTCCAGCTGCATTTAGCAAGGAAGCCTGCAGGACTTCTGGGACTTTTCTTTCTCTTTTTCAGCCTCCCTGTCATTATTCTTCACCACCCCTATATCTATACTGCTACCAGAGATGAGTTGCTTTGTGGGAAGCAGGACAAAGAGAAGGGCAGGGCCTATGCAAATGATGGCCTCAGGGATGTCTGGGAGTTCCTTTTCAGCAGTACTGTTATAATCTGCCTTGCAACCAGATTGGTGGGGTAAGCTGAAAAACACCATGCCAGATTGGGCACCAGGTCTCTAGGCGCTTGAAGGACATATTGGGTCTACATCCCTCAGTTTCTGAGGTCCAAGAAATGTTCACCCTCCACCCTAATAGAGAGGTCTTGGCCGATCGTGGCTGAGAGGGGAAGAAGGTAGCAGGGCGAGATGCTCATGGTTCTTTTCTGATTATGGACCAACTTTCTCTCTCTCCTTAGCTGTGCTTCTGCCTGGCTACTGGGGCTACCAGTTGTAAGCCTGCAGCACACAAGGAGCTGGTTTGTCCCTCTCACACATGCAAATGGGTAAGCATACAATTGCACACACCTGCCTGCGTCCACAGACCCTTGCACACACACTTTTGTCAACAAGCTTTTTTTGTAGTTAAGAGAATCAGGGACCCATGTTGAAATACAAAAGCAGCACACCACGTGACGGCCATCACATAGAGTCCAGCAGCAAATGGGAAACGTTTAACTAGCCGTGGTCCTATTACTGCAGCTCTACCGTGGAACATCTGCTGGATGAGTCCTCCTGGAGAATATTGAACCTACAACAAGTCTGAGGTAAATAAAATTCCACAGGAATATAATGAAACAGGGACCTACAACTCTTCCGAGCCAGATAGGAGTCGAACCTACAATCTTCTGATCCGTAGTCAGACACGTTATCCATTGCGCCACTGGCCCTATGTAGACATACCCATCCTTTTGTCCTTAAGAGGGCTACAAAGTGTGTGTGTGTGAAGGCACAAGGAAACCCATCTGACCTCCTGAAAGTCTTTTCTGTGAGGGTTTCCTAAGTTGTACAAAGGACTTTAGGAGAAGGAAGGACCTAAAAGCTAGGCGAAATGGTCCTAGATCCAAGGAAATCTTTTAGATCAGGCTCAGTTTCTTAAATAGTCTGCATTAACATAATCAGGTCCAGGTCTGTGTGGGGCTGAGCTTGTGAACTCCTTAGTAATTAGGCGGATACAACAAAAAGGGGTTTAATATTACAATACAGGTGAAAATTCAGACACCTTGTCGTAGGCTCACCTTGTCCAGGGACCCAAGCATGCTGCCTTTCCACTCTCAGAGCACTTCACCTAACCTACTGTGCAGCTGTTTCACCTTTAATATCACTGTTCCACAGGCAACGTGATGTCATAATGCTCCTTGTCTGTAGCCCAAACCATGAGCCTTTGCAACCCTGACATAATCTACATACTTACGGTGTGTGAAGTCTTGGACCACAAATGCAGTGAAGAATAATAGAGTGCTACTCTTCAGACATTTTTGCCCATTGGCTCAGATTTGAATGCTTACTGGCCATCTGAGCATCTCTGCCAGGCCACCCTATGTCTAGAGACTGTAGATTTAGAGAGTTTATAAACATTGTCAGTTCATCAATAAAGTGTGCTCGCTTCGGCAGCACATATACTAAAATTGGAACGATACAGAGAAGATTAGCATGGCCCCTGCGCAAGGATGACACGCAAATTCGTGAAGCGTTCCATATTTTAAACAGTTTTTAGGAGAGAAATCTTCTTTGTTTTCAAGACTAATTAAAATCATAAAGCAGGTTCCAGTCCTGTGTCATGTAATATGTATTTTTCAATTAGTCTCCCCTCAACATTTTTAATGTATTTGCCTTGCAGTCAAGAAGGTGCGCGCTATGTCCAGCTGCATTTAGCAAGGAAGCCTGCAGGACTTCTGGGACTTTTCTTTCTCTTTTTCAGCCTCCCTGTCATTATTCTTCACCACCCCTATATCTATACTGCTACCAGAGATGAGTTGCTTTGTGGGAAGCAGGACAAAGAGAAGGGCAGGGCCTATGCAAATGATGGCCTCAGGGATGTCTGGGAGTCCCTTTTCAGCAGTACTGTTATAATCTGCCTTGCAACCACATTGGTGGGGTAAGCTGAAAAACACCATGCCAGATTGGGCACCAGGTCTCTAGGTGCTTGAAGGACATATTGGGTCTACATCCCTCAGTTTCTGAGGTCCAAGAAATGTTCACCCTCCACCCTAATAGAGAGGTCTTGGCCGATCGTGGCTGAGAGGGGAAGAAGGTAGCAGGGCAAGATGCTCATGGTTCTTTTCTAATAATGGACCAACTTCCTCTCTCTCCTTAGCTGTGCTTCTGCCTGGCTACTGGGGCTACCAGTTGTAAGCCTGCAGCCCACAAGGAGCTGGTTTGTTCCTCTCACACAAGTAAATGGGTAAGCATTCAATTGCACACACCTGCCTGCGTCCACAGACCCTTGCACACACACTTTTGTCAACAAGCATTTTTTGTAGTTAAGAGAATCAGGGACCCATGTTGAAATACAAAAGCAGCACACCACGTGACGGCCATCACATAGAGTCCAGCAGCAAATGGGAAACGTTTAACTAGCCGTGGTCCTATTACTGCAGCTCTACCGTGGAACATCTGCTGGATGAGTCCTCCTGGAGAATATTGAACCTAAAACAAGTCTGAGGTAAATAAGATTCCACAGGAATATAATGAAACAGGGACCTACAACTCTTCCGAGCCAGATAGGAGTCAAACCTACAATCTTCTGATCCGTAGTCAGACGCGTTATCCATTGCGCCACTGGCCCTATGTAGACATACCCATCCTTTTGTCCTTAAGAGGGCTAGAAAGTGTGTGTGTGTGAAGGCACAAGGAAACCCATCTGACCTCCTGAAAGTCTTTTCTGTGAGGGTTTCCTAAGTTGTACAAAGGACTTTAGGAGAAGGAAGGACCTAAAAGCTAGGCGAAATGGTCCTAGATCCAAGGAAATCTTTTAGATCAGGCTCAGTTTCTTAAATAGTCTGCATTAACATAATCAGGTCCAGGTCTGTGTGGGGCTGAGCTTGTGAACTCCTTAGTAATTAGGCGGATACAACAAAAAGGGGTTTAATATTACAATACAGGTGAAAATTCAGACACCTTGTCGTAGGCTCACCTTGTCCGGGGACCCAGGCATGCTGCCTTTCCACTCTCAGAGCACTTCACCTAACCTACTGTGCAGCTGTTTCACCTTTAATATCACTGTTCCACAGGCAGCGTGATGTCACAATGCGCCTTGTCTGTAGCCCAAACCATGAGCCTTTGCAACCCTGACATAATCTACATACTTACGGTGTGTGAAGTCTTGGACCACAAATGCAGTGAAGAATAATAGAGTGCTACTCTTCAGACATTTTTGCCCATTGGCTCAGATTTGAATGCTTACTGGCCATCTGAGCATCTCTGCCTGGCCACCCTATGTCTAGAGACTGTAGATTTAGAGAGTTTATAAACATTGTCAGTTCATCAATAAAGTATGCTCGCTTCGCAGCACATATACTGAAATTGGAATGATACAGAGAAGATTAGCATGGCCCCTGCGCAAGGATGACACGCAAATTCGTGAAGCGTTCCATATTTTAAACAGTTTTTAGGAGAGAAATCTTCTTTGTTTTCAAGACTAATTAAAATAATAAAGCAGGTTCCAGTCCTGTGTCATGTAATATGTATTTTTCAATTAGTCTCCCCTCAACATTTTTAATGTATTTGCCTTGCAGTGAAGAAGGTGCGCTCTATGTCCAGCTGCATTTAGCAAGGAAGCCTGCAGGACTTCTGGGACTTTTCTTTCTCTTTTTCAGCCTCCCTGTCATTATTCTTCACCACCCCTATATCTATACTGCTACCAGAGATTAGTTGCTTTGTGGGAAGCAGGACAAAGAGAAGGGCAGGGCCTATGCAAATGATGGCCTCAGGGATGTCTGGGAGTCCCTTTTCAGCAGTACTGTTATAATCTGCCTTGCAACCAGATTGGTGGGGTAAGCTGAAAAACACCATGCCAGATTGGGCACCAGGTCTCTAGGTGCTTGAAGGACATATTGGGTCTACATCCCTCAGTTTCTGAGGTCCAAGAAATGTTCACCCTCCACCCTAATAGAGAGGTCTTGGCCGATCGTGGCCGATCGTGGCTAAGAGGGGAAGAAGGTAGCAGGGCAAGATGCTCATGGTTCTTCTCTGATTATGGACCAACTTTCTCTCTCTCCTTAGCTGTGCTTCTGCCTGGCTACTGGGGCTACCAGTTGTAAGCCTGCAGCCCACAAGGAGCTGGTTTGTCCCTCTCACACATGTAAATGGGTAAGCATACAATTGCACACACCTCCCTGCTTCCACAGACCCTTGCACACACACTTTTGTCAACAAGCTTTTTTTGTAGTTAAGAGAATCAGGGACCCATGTTGAAATACAAAAGCAGCACACCACGTGACGGCCATCACATAGAGTCCAGCAGCAAATGGGAAACGTTTAACTAGCCGTGGTCCTATTACTGCAGCTCTACCGTGGAACATCTGCTGGATGAGTCCTCCTGGAGAATATTGAACCTACAACAAGTCTGAGGTAAATAAGATTCCACAGGAATATAATGAAACAGGGACCTACAACTCTTCCGAGCCAGATAGGAGTCGAATCTACAATCTTCTGATCCGTAGTCAGACGTGTTATCCATTGCGCCACTGGCCCTATGTAGACATACCCATCCTTTTGTCCTTAAGAGGGCTAGAAAGTGTGTGTGTGTGAAGGCACAAGGAAACCCATCACCTCCTGAAAGTCTTTTCTGTGAGGGTTTCCTAAGTTGTACAAAGGACTTTAGGAGAAGGAAGGACCTAAAATCTAGGCGAAATGGTTCTAGATCCAAGAAAATCTTTTAGATCAGGCTCACTTTCTTAAATAGTCTACATTAACATAATCACGTCCAGGTCTGTGTGTACTGAGCTTGTGAACTCCTTAGTAATTAGGTGGATACAACAAAAAGGGGTTTAATATTACAATACAGGTGAAAATTCAGACACCTTGTCGTCGGCTCACCTTGTCCAGGGACCCAAGCATGCTGCCTTTCCACTCTCAGAGCACTTCACCTAACCTACTGTGCAGCTGTTTCACCTTTAATATCACTGTTCCACAGGCAGCGTGATGTCACAATGCTCCTTTTCTGTAGCCCAAACCATGATCCTTTGCAACCCTGACATAATCTACATACTTACGGTGTGTGAAGTCTTGGACCACAAATGCAGTGAAGAATAATAGAGTGCTACTCTTCAGACATTTTTTCCCATTGGCTCAGATTTGAATGCTTACTGGCCATCTGAGCATCTCTGCCAGGCCACCCTATGTCTAGAGACTGTAGATTTAGAGAGTTTATAAACATTGTCAGTTCATCCATAAAGTGTGCTCGCTTCGGCAGCACATATACAAAAATTGGAACGATACAGAGAAGATTAGCATGGCCCCTGCGCAAGGATGACACGCAAATTCGTGAAGCGTTCCATATTTTAACCAGTTTTAGGAGAGAAATCTTCTTTGTTTTCAAGACTAATTAAAATAATAAAGCAGGTTCCAGTCCTGTGTCATGTAATATGTATTTTTCAATTAGTCTCCCCTCAACATTTTTAATGTATTTGCCTTGCAGTAAAGAAGGTGCGCTCTATGTCCAGCTGCATTTAGCAAGGAAGCCTGCAGGACTTCTGGGACTTTTCTTTCTCTTTTTCAGCCTCCCTGTCATTATTCTTCACCACCCCTATATCTATACTGCTACCAGAGATGAGTTGCTTTGTGGGAAGCAGGACAAAGAGAAGGGCAGGGCCTATGCAAATGATGGCCTCAGGGATGTCTGGGAGTTCCTTTTCAGCAGTACTGTTATAATCTGCCTTGCAACCAGATTGGTGGGGTAAGCTGAAAAACACCATGCCAGATTGGGCACCAGGTCTCTAGGCGCTTGAAGGACATATTGGGTCTACATCCCTCAGTTTCTGAGGTCCAAGAAATGTTCACCCTCCACCCTAATAGAGAGGTCTTGGCCGATCGTGGCTGAGAGGGGAAGAAGGTAGCAGGGCGAGATGCTCATGATTCTTCTCTGATTATGGACCAACTTTCTCTCTCTCCTTAGCTGTGCTTCTGCCTGGCTACTGGGGCTACCAGTTGTAAGCCTGCAGCACACAAGGAGCTGGTTTGTCCCTCTCACACATGCAAATGGGTAAGCATACAATTGCACACACCTGCCTGCGTCCACAGACCCTTGCACACACACTTTTGTCAACAAGCTTTTTTTGTAGTTAAGAGAATCAGGGACCCATGTTGAAATACAAAAGCAGCACACCACGTGACGGCCATCACATAGAGTCCAGCAGCAAATGGGAAACGTTTAACTAGCCGTGGTCCTATTACTGCAGCTCTACCGTGGAACATCTGCTGGATGAGTCCTCCTGGAGAATATTGAACCTACAACAAGTCTGAGGTAAATAAAATTCCACAGGAATATAATGAAACAGGGACCAACAACTCTTCCGAGCCAGATAGGAGTCGAACCTACAATCTTCTGATCCGTAGTCAGACACGTTATCCATTGCGCCACTGGCCCTATGTAGACATACCCATCCTTTTGTCCTTAAGAGGGCTAGAAAGTGTGTGTGTGTGAAGGCACAAGGAAACCCATCTGACCTCCTGAAAGTCTTTTCTGTGAGGGTTTCCTAAGTTGTACAAAGGACTTTAGGAGAAGGAAGGACCTAAAAGCTAGGCGAAATGGTCCTAGATCCAAGGAAATCTTTTAGATCAGGCTCAGTTTCTTAAATAGTCTGCATTAACATAATCAGGTCCAGGTCTGTGTGGGGCTGAGCTTGTGAACTCCTTAGTAATTAGGCGGATACAACAAAAAGGGGTTTAATATTACAATACAGGTGAAAATTCAGACACCTTGTCGTAGGCTCACCTTGTCCAGGGACCCAAGCATGCTGCCTTTCCACTCTCAGAGCACTTCACCTAACCTACTGTGCAGCTGTTTCACCTTTAATATCACTGTTCCACAGGCAACGTGATGTCATAATGCTCCTTGTCTGTAGCCCAAACCATGAGCCTTTGCAACCCTGACATAATCTACATACTTACGGTGTGTGAAGTCTTGGACCACAAATGCAGTGAAGAATAATAGAGTGCTACTCTTCAGACATTTTTGCCCATTGGCTCAGATTTGAATGCTTACTGGCCATCTGAGCATCTCTGCCAGGCCACCCTATGTCTAGAGACTGTAGATTTAGAGAGTTTATAAACATTGTCAGTTCATCAATAAAGTGTGCTCGCTTCGGCAGCACATATACTAAAATTGGAACGATACAGAGAAGATTAGCATGGCCCCTGCGCAAGGATGACACGCAAATTCGTGAAGCGTTCCATATTTTAAACAGTTTTTAGGAGAGAAATCTTCTTTGTTTTCAAGACTAATTAAAATCATAAAGCAGGTTCCAGTCCTGTGTCATGTAATATGTATTTTTCAATTAGTCTCCCCTCAACATTTTTAATGTATTTGCCTTGCAGTCAAGAAGGTGCGCGCTATGTCCAGCTGCGTTTAGCAAGGAAGCCTGCAGGACTTCTGGGACTTTTCTTTCTCTTTTTCAGCCTCCCTGTCATTATTCTTCACCACCCCTATATCTATACTGCTACCAGAGATGAGTTGCTTTGTGGGAAGCAGGACAAAGAGAAGGGCAGGGCCTATGCAAATGATGGCCTCAGGGATGTCTGGGAGTCCCTTTTCAGCAGTACTGTTATAATCTGCCTTGCAACCACATTGGTGGGGTAAGCTGAAAAACACCATGCCAGATTGGGCACCAGGTCTCTAGGTGCTTGAAGGACATATTGGGTCTACATCCCTCAGTTTCTGAGGTCCAAGAAATGTTCACCCTCCACCCTAATAGAGAGGTCTGGGCCGATCGTGGCTGAGAGGGGAAGAAGGTAGCAGGGCAAGATGCTCATGGTTCTTCTCTAATAATGGACCAACTTCCTCTCTCTCCTTAGCTGTGCTTCTGCCTGGCTACTGGGGCTACCAGTTGTAAGCCTGCAGCCCACAAGGAGCTGGTTTGTTCCTCTCACACAAGTTAATGGGTAAGCATTCAATTGCACACACCTGCCTGCGTCCACAGACCCTTGCACACACACTTTTGTCAACAAGCATTTTTTGTAGTTAAGAGAATCAGGGACCCATGTTGAAATACAAAAGCAGCACACCACGTGACGGCCATCACATAGAGTCCAGCAGCAAATGGGAAACGTTTAACTAGCCGTGGTCCTATTACTGCAGCTCTACCGTGGAACATCTGCTGGATGAGTCCTCCTGGAGAATATTGAACCTAAAACAAGTCTGAGGTAAATAAGATTCCACAGGAATATAATGAAACAGGGACCTACAACTCTTCCGAGCCAGATAGGAGTCAAACCTACAATCTTCTGATCCGTAGTCAGACGCGTTATCCATTGCGCCACTGGCCCTATGTAGACATACCCATCCTTTTGTCCTTAAGAGGGCTAGAAAGTGTGTGTGTGTGAAGGCACAAGGAAACCCATCTGACCTCCTGAAAGTCTTTTCTGTGAGGGTTTCCTAAGTTGTACAAAGGACTTTAGGAGAAGGAAGGACCTAAAAGCTAGGCGAAATGGTCCTAGATCCAAGGAAATCTTTTAGATCAGGCTCAGTTTCTTAAATAGTCTGCATTAACATAATCAGGTCCAGGTCTGTGTGGGGCTGAGCTTGTGAACTCCTTAGTAATTAGGCGGATACAACAAAAAGGGGTTTAATATTACAATACAGGTGAAAATTCAGACACCTTGTCGTAGGCTCACCTTGTCCGGGGACCCAGGCATGCTGCCTTTCCACTCTCAGAGCACTTCACCTAACCTACTGTGCAGCTGTTTCACCTTTAATATCACTGTTCCACAGGCAGCGTGATGTCACAATGCGCCTTGTCTGTAGCCCAAACCATGAGCCTTTGCAACCCTGACATAATCTACATACTTACGGTGTGTGAAGTCTTGGACCACAAATGCAGTGAAGAATAATAGAGTGCTACTCTTCAGACATTTTTGCCCATTGGCTCAGATTTGAATGCTTACTGGCCATCTGAGCATCTCTGCCTGGCCACCCTATGTCTAGAGACTGTAGATTTAGAGAGTTTATAAACATTGTCAGTTCATCAATAAAGTATGCTCGCTTCGCAGCACATATACTGAAATTGGAATGATACAGAGAAGATTAGCATGGCCCCTGCGCAAGGATGACACGCAAATTCGTGAAGCGTTCCATATTTTAAACAGTTTTTAGGAGAGAAATCTTCTTTGTTTTCAAGACTAATTAAAATAATAAAGCAGGTTCCAGTCCTGTGTCATGTAATATGTATTTTTCAATTAGTCTCCCCTCAACATTTTTAATGTATTTGCCTTGCAGTGAAGAAGGTGCGCTCTATGTCCAGCTGCATTTAGCAAGGAAGCCTGCAGGACTTCTGGGACTTTTCTTTCTCTTTTTCAGCCTCCCTGTCATTATTCTTCACCACCCCTATATCTATACTGCTACCAGAGATTAGTTGCTTTGTGGGAAGCAGGACAAAGAGAAGGGCAGGGCCTATGCAAATGATGGCCTCAGGGATGTCTGGGAGTCCCTTTTCAGCAGTACTGTTATAATCTGCCTTGCAACCAGATTGGTGGGGTAAGCTGAAAAACACCATGCCAGATTGGGCACCAGGTCTCTAGGTGCTTGAAGGACATATTGGGTCTACATCCCTCAGTTTCTGAGGTCCAAGAAATGTTCACCCTCCACCCTAATAGAGAGGTCTTGGCCGATCGTGGCTAAGAGGGGAAGAAGGTAGCAGGGCAAGATGCTCATGGTTCTTCTCTGATTATGGACCAACTTCCTCTCTCTCCTTAGCTGTGCTTCTGCCTGGCTACTGGGGCTACCAGTTGTAAGCCTGCAGCCCACAAGGAGCTGGTTTGTCCCTCTCACACATGTAAATGGGTAAGCATACAATTGCACACACCTCCCTGCTTCCACAGACCCTTGCACACACACTTTTGTCAACAAGCTTTTTTTGTAGTTAAGAGAATCAGGGACCCATGTTGAAATACAAAAGCAGCACACCACGTGACGGCCATCACATAGAGTCCAGCAGCAAATGGGAAACGTTTAACTAGCCGTGGTCCTATTACTGCAGCTCTACCGTGGAACATCTGCTGGATGAGTCCTCCTGGAGAATATTGAACCTACAACAAGTCTGAGGTAAATAAGATTCCACAGGAATATAATGAAACAGGGACCTACAACTCTTCCGAGCCAGATAGGAGTCGAATCTACAATCTTCTGATCCGTAGTCAGACGTGTTATCCATTGCGCCACTGGCCCTATGTAGACATACCCATCCTTTTGTCCTTAAGAGGGCTAGAAAGTGTGTGTGTGTGAAGGCACAAGGAAACCCATCACCTCCTGAAAGTCTTTTCTGTGAGGGTTTCCTAAGTTGTACAAAGGACTTTAGGAGAAGGAAGGACCTAAAATCTAGGCGAAATGGTTCTAGATCCAAGAAAATCTTTTAGATCAGGCTCAGTTTCTTAAATAGTCTACATTAACATAATCACGTCCAGGTCTGTGTGTACTGAGCTTGTGAACTCCTTAGTAATTAGGTGGATACAACAAAAAGGGGTTTAATATTACAATACAGGTGAAAATTCAGACACCTTGTCGTAGGCTCACCTTGTCCGGGGACCCAGGCATGCTGCCTTTCCACTCTCAGAGCACTTCACCTAACCTACTGTGCAGCTGTTTCACCTTTAATATCACTGTTCCACAGGCAGCGTGATGTCACAATGCTCCTTTTCTGTAGCCCAAACCATGATCCTTTGCAACCCTGACATAATCTACATACTTACGGTGTGTGAAGTCTTGGACCACAAATGCAGTGAAGAATAATAGAGTGCTACTCTTCAGACATTTTTTCCCATTGGCTCAGATTTGAATGCTTACTGGCCATCTGAGCATCTCTGCCAGGCCACCCTATGTCTAGAGACTGTAGATTTAGAGAGTTTATAAACATTGTCAGTTCATCCATAAAGTGTGCTCGCTTCGGCAGCACATATACAAAAATTGGAACGATACAGAGAAGATTAGCATGGCCCCTGCGCAAGGATGACACGCAAATTCGTGAAGCGTTCCATATTTTAACCAGTTTTAGGAGAGAAATCTTCTTTGTTTTCAAGACTAATTAAAATCATAAAGCAGGTTCCAGTCCTGTGTCATGTAATATGTATTTTTCAATTAGTCTCCCCTCAACATTTTTAATGTATTTGCCTTGCAGTAAAGAAGGTGCGCTCTATGTCCAGCTGCATTTAGCAAGGAAGCCTGCAGGACTTCTGGGACTTTTCTTTCTCTTTTTCAGCCTCCCTGTCATTATTCTTCACCACCCCTATATCTATACTGCTACCAGAGATGAGTTGCTTTGTGGGAAGCAGGACAAAGAGAAGGGCAGGGCCTATGCAAATGATGGCCTCAGGGATGTCTGGGAGTTCCTTTTCAGCAGTACTGTTATAATCTGCCTTGCAACCAGATTGGTGGGGTAAGCTGAAAAACACCATGCCAGATTGGGCACCAGGTCTCTAGGCGCTTGAAGGACATATTGGGTCTACATCCCTCAGTTTCTGAGGTCCAAGAAATGTTCACCCTCCACCCTAATAGAGAGGTCTTGGCCGATCGTGGCTGAGAGGGGAAGAAGGTAGCAGGGCGAGATGCTCATGGTTCTTCTCTGATTATGGACCAACTTTCTCTCTCTCCTTAGCTGTGCTTCTGCCTGGCTACTGGGGCTACCAGTTGTAAGCCTGCAGCACACAAGGAGCTGGTTTGTCCCTCTCACACATGCAAATGGGTAAGCATACAATTGCACACACCTGCCTGCGTCCACAGACCCTTGCACACACACTTTTGTCAACAAGCTTTTTTTGTAGTTAAGAGAATCAGGGACCCATGTTGAAATACAAAAGCAGCACACCACGTGACGGCCATCACATAGAGTCCAGCAGCAAATGGGAAACGTTTAACTAGCCGTGGTCCTATTACTGCAGCTCTACCGTGGAACATCTGCTGGATGAGTCCTCCTGGAGAATATTGAACCTACAACAAGTCTGAGGTAAATAAAATTCCACAGGAATATAATGAAACAGGGACCTACAACTCTTCCGAGCCAGATAGGAGTCGAACCTACAATCTTCTGATCCGTAGTCAGACACGTTATCCATTGCGCCACTGGCCCTATGTAGGCATACCCATCCTTTTGTCCTTAAGAGGGCTAGAAAGTGTGTGTGTGTGAAGGCACAAGGAAACCCATCTGACCTCCTGAAAGTCTTTTCTGTGAGGGTTTCCTAAGTTGTACAAAGGACTTTAGGAGAAGGAAGGACCTAAAAGCTAGGCGAAATGGTCCTAGATCCAAGGAAATCTTTTAGATCAGGCTCAGTTTCTTAAATAGTCTGCATTAACATAATCAGGTCCAGGTCTGTGTGGGGCTGAGCTTGTGAACTCCTTAGTAATTAGGCGGATACAACAAAAAGGGGTTTAATATTACAATACAGGTGAAAATTCAGACACCTTGTCGTAGGCTCACCTTGTCCAGGGACCCAAGCATGCTGCCTTTCCACTCTCAGAGCACTTCACCTAACCTACTGTGCAGCTGTTTCACCTTTAATATCACTGTTCCACAGGCAACGTGATGTCACAATGCTCCTTGTCTGTAGCCCAAACCATGAGCCTTTGCAACCCTGACATAATCTACATACTTACGGTGTGTGAAGTCTTGGACCACAAATGCAGTGAAGAATAATAGAGTGCTACTCTTCAGACATTTTTGCCCATTGGCTCAGATTTGAATGCTTACTGGCCATCTGAGCATCACTGCCAGGCCACCCTATGTCTAGAGACTGTAGATTTAGAGAGTTTATAAACATTGTCAGTTCATCAATAAAGTGTGCTCGCTTCGGCAGCACATATACTAAAATTGGAACGATACAGAGAAGATTAGCATGGCCCCTGCGCAAGGATGACACGCAAATTCGTGAAGCGTTCCATATTTTAAACAGTTTTTAGGAGAGAAATCTTCTTTGTTTTCAAGACTAATTAAAATCATAAAGCAGGTTCCAGTCCTGTGTCATGTAATATGTATTTTTCAATTAGTCTCCCCTCAACATTTTTAATGTATTTGCCTTGCAGTCAAGAAGGTGCGCGCTATGTCCAGCTGCGTTTAGCAAGGAAGCCTGCAGGACTTCTGGGACTTTTCTTTCTCTTTTTCAGCCTCCCTGTCATTATTCTTCACCACCCCTATATCTATACTGCTACCAGAGATGAGTTGCTTTGTGGGAAGCAGGACAAAGAGAAGGGCAGGGCCTATGCAAATGATGGCCTCAGGGATGTCTGGGAGTCCCTTTTCAGCAGTACTGTTATAATCTGCCTTGCAACCACATTGGTGGGGTAAGCTGAAAAACACCATGCCAGATTGGGCACCAGGTCTCTAGGTGCTTGAAGGACATATTGGGTCTACATCCCTCAGTTTCTGAGGTCCAAGAAATGTTCACCCTCCACCCTAATAGAGAGGTCTGGGCCGATCGTGGCTGAGAGGGGAAGAAGGTAGCAGGGCAAGATGCTCATGGTTCTTCTCTAATAATGGACCAACTTCCTCTCTCTCCTTAGCTGTGCTTCTGCCTGGCTACTGGGGCTACCAGTTGTAAGCCTGCAGCCCACAAGGAGCTGGTTTGTTCCTCTCACACAAGTTAATGGGTAAGCATTCAATTGCACACACCTGCCTGCGTCCACAGACCCTTGCACACACACTTTTGTCAACAAGCATTTTTTGTAGTTAAGAGAATCAGGGACCCATGTTGAAATACAAAAGCAGCACACCACGTGACGGCCATCACATAGAGTCCAGCAGCAAATGGGAAACGTTTAACTAGCCGTGGTCCTATTACTGCAGCTCTACCGTGGAACATCTGCTGGATGAGTCCTCCTGGAGAATATTGAACCTAAAACAAGTCTGAGGTAAATAAGATTCCACAGGAATATAATGAAACAGGGACCTACAACTCTTCCGAGCCAGATAGGAGTCAAACCTACAATCTTCTGATCCGTAGTCAGACGCGTTATCCATTGCGCCACTGGCCCTATGTAGACATACCCATCCTTTTGTCCTTAAGAGGGCTAGAAAGTGTGTGTGTGTGAAGGCACAAGGAAACCCATCTGACCTCCTGAAAGTCTTTTCTGTGAGGGTTTCCTAAGTTGTACAAAGGACTTTAGGAGAAGGAAGGACCTAAAAGCTAGGCGAAATGGTCCTAGATCCAAGGAAATCTTTTAGATCAGGCTCAGTTTCTTAAATAGTCTGCATTAACATAATCAGGTCCAGGTCTGTGTGGGGCTGAGCTTGTGAACTCCTTAGTAATTAGGCGGATACAACAAAAAGGGGTTTAATATTACAATACAGGTGAAAATTCAGACACCTTGTCGTAGGCTCACCTTGTCCGGGGACCCAGGCATGCTGCCTTTCCACTCTCAGAGCACTTCACCTAACCTACTGTGCAGCTGTTTCACCTTTAATATCACTGTTCCACAGGCAGCGTGATGTCACAATGCGCCTTGTCTGTAGCCCAAACCATGAGCCTTTGCAACCCTGACATAATCTACATACTTACGGTGTGTGAAGTCTTGGACCACAAATGCAGTGAAGAATAATAGAGTGCTACTCTTCAGACATTTTTGCCCATTGGCTCAGATTTGAATGCTTACTGGCCATCTGAGCATCTCTGCCTGGCCACCCTATGTCTAGAGACTGTAGATTTAGAGAGTTTATAAACATTGTCAGTTCATCAATAAAGTATGCTCGCTTCGCAGCACATATACTGAAATTGGAATGATACAGAGAAGATTAGCATGGCCCCTGCGCAAGGATGACACGCAAATTCGTGAAGCGTTCCATATTTTAAACAGTTTTTAGGAGAGAAATCTTCTTTGTTTTCAAGACTAATTAAAATAATAAAGCAGGTTCCAGTCCTGTGTCATGTAATATGTATTTTTCAATTAGTCTCCCCTCAACATTTTTAATGTATTTGCCTTGCAGTGAAGAAGGTGCGCTCTATGTCCAGCTGCATTTAGCAAGGAAGCCTGCAGGACTTCTGGGACTTTTCTTTCTCTTTTTCAGCCTCCCTGTCATTATTCTTCACCACCCCTATATCTATACTGCTACCAGAGATTAGTTGCTTTGTGGGAAGCAGGACAAAGAGAAGGGCAGGGCCTATGCAAATGATGGCCTCAGGGATGTCTGGGAGTCCCTTTTCAGCAGTACTGTTATAATCTGCCTTGCAACCAGATTGGTGGGGTAAGCTGAAAAACACCATGCCAGATTGGGCACCAGGTCTCTAGGTGCTTGAAGGACATATTGGGTCTACATCCCTCAGTTTCTGAGGTCCAAGAAATGTTCACCCTCCACCCTAATAGAGAGGTCTTGGCCGATCGTGGCTAAGAGGGGAAGAAGGTAGCAGGGCAAGATGCTCATGGTTCTTCTCTGATTATGGACCAACTTCCTCTCTCTCCTTAGCTGTGCTTCTGCCTGGCTACTGGGGCTACCAGTTGTAAGCCTGCAGCCCACAAGGAGCTGGTTTGTCCCTCTCACACATGTAAATGGGTAAGCATACAATTGCACACACCTCCCTGCTTCCACAGACCCTTGCACACACACTTTTGTCAACAAGCTTTTTTTGTAGTTAAGAGAATCAGGGACCCATGTTGAAATACAAAAGCAGCACACCACGTGACGGCCATCACATAGAGTCCAGCAGCAAATGGGAAACGTTTAACTAGCCGTGGTCCTATTACTGCAGCTCTACCGTGGAACATCTGCTGGATGAGTCCTCCTGGAGAATATTGAACCTACAACAAGTCTGAGGTAAATAAGATTCCACAGGAATATAATGAAACAGGGACCTACAACTCTTCCGAGCCAGATAGGAGTCGAATCTACAATCTTCTGATCCGTAGTCAGACGTGTTATCCATTGCGCCACTGGCCCTATGTAGACATACCCATCCTTTTGTCCTTAAGAGGGCTAGAAAGTGTGTGTGTGTGAAGGCACAAGGAAACCCATCACCTCCTGAAAGTCTTTTCTGTGAGGGTTTCCTAAGTTGTACAAAGGACTTTAGGAGAAGGAAGGACCTAAAATCTAGGCGAAATGGTTCTAGATCCAAGAAAATCTTTTAGATCAGGCTCAGTTTCTTAAATAGTCTACATTAACATAATCACGTCCAGGTCTGTGTGTACTGAGCTTGTGAACTCCTTAGTAATTAGGTGGATACAACAAAAAGGGGTTTAATATTACAATACAGGTGAAAATTCAGACACCTTGTCGTAGGCTCACCTTGTCCGGGGACCCAGGCATGCTGCCTTTCCACTCTCAGAGCACTTCACCTAACCTACTGTGCAGCTGTTTCACCTTTAATATCACTGTTCCACAGGCAGCGTGATGTCACAATGCTCCTTTTCTGTAGCCCAAACCATGATCCTTTGCAACCCTGACATAATCTACATACTTACGGTGTGTGAAGTCTTGGACCACAAATGCAGTGAAGAATAATAGAGTGCTACTCTTCAGACATTTTTTCCCATTGGCTCAGATTTGAATGCTTACTGGCCATCTGAGCATCTCTGCCAGGCCACCCTATGTCTAGAGACTGTAGATTTAGAGAGTTTATAAACATTGTCAGTTCATCCATAAAGTGTGCTCGCTTCGGCAGCACATATACAAAAATTGGAACGATACAGAGAAGATTAGCATGGCCCCTGCGCAAGGATGACACGCAAATTCGTGAAGCGTTCCATATTTTAACCAGTTTTAGGAGAGAAATCTTCTTTGTTTTCAAGACTAATTAAAATCATAAAGCAGGTTCCAGTCCTGTGTCATGTAATATGTATTTTTCAATTAGTCTCCCCTCAACATTTTTAATGTATTTGCCTTGCAGTAAAGAAGGTGCGCTCTATGTCCAGCTGCATTTAGCAAGGAAGCCTGCAGGACTTCTGGGACTTTTCTTTCTCTTTTTCAGCCTCCCTGTCATTATTCTTCACCACCCCTATATCTATACTGCTACCAGAGATGAGTTGCTTTGTGGGAAGCAGGACAAAGAGAAGGGCAGGGCCTATGCAAATGATGGCCTCAGGGATGTCTGGGAGTTCCTTTTCAGCAGTACTGTTATAATCTGCCTTGCAACCAGATTGGTGGGGTAAGCTGAAAAACACCATGCCAGATTGGGCACCAGGTCTCTAGGCGCTTGAAGGACATATTGGGTCTACATCCCTCAGTTTCTGAGGTCCAAGAAATGTTCACCCTCCACCCTAATAGAGAGGTCTTGGCCGATCGTGGCTGAGAGGGGAAGAAGGTAGCAGGGCGAGATGCTCATGGTTCTTCTCTGATTATGGACCAACTTTCTCTCTCTCCTTAGCTGTGCTTCTGCCTGGCTACTGGGGCTACCAGTTGTAAGCCTGCAGCACACAAGGAGCTGGTTTGTCCCTCTCACACATGCAAATGGGTAAGCATACAATTGCACACACCTGCCTGCGTCCACAGACCCTTGCACACACACTTTTGTCAACAAGCTTTTTTTGTAGTTAAGAGAATCAGGGACCCATGTTGAAATACAAAAGCAGCACACCACGTGACGGCCATCACATAGAGTCCAGCAGCAAATGGGAAACGTTTAACTAGCCGTGGTCCTATTACTGCAGCTCTACCGTGGAACATCTGCTGGATGAGTCCTCCTGGAGAATATTGAACCTACAACAAGTCTGAGGTAAATAAAATTCCACAGGAATATAATGAAACAGGGACCTACAACTCTTCCGAGCCAGATAGGAGTCGAACCTACAATCTTCTGATCCGTAGTCAGACACGTTATCCATTGCGCCACTGGCCCTATGTAGGCATACCCATCCTTTTGTCCTTAAGAGGGCTAGAAAGTGTGTGTGTGTGAAGGCACAAGGAAACCCATCTGACCTCCTGAAAGTCTTTTCTGTGAGGGTTTCCTAAGTTGTACAAAGGACTTTAGGAGAAGGAAGGACCTAAAAGCTAGGCGAAATGGTCCTAGATCCAAGGAAATCTTTTAGATCAGGCTCAGTTTCTTAAATAGTCTGCATTAACATAATCAGGTCCAGGTCTGTGTGGGGCTGAGCTTGTGAACTCCTTAGTAATTAGGCGGATACAACAAAAAGGGGTTTAATATTACAATACAGGTGAAAATTCAGACACCTTGTCGTAGGCTCACCTTGTCCAGGGACCCAAGCATGCTGCCTTTCCACTCTCAGAGCACTTCACCTAACCTACTGTGCAGCTGTTTCACCTTTAATATCACTGTTCCACAGGCAACGTGATGTCACAATGCTCCTTGTCTGTAGCCCAAACCATGAGCCTTTGCAACCCTGAC
This sequence comes from Lissotriton helveticus, assembly GCF_964261635.1. NCBI lineage: Eukaryota > Metazoa > Chordata > Amphibia > Caudata > Salamandridae > Lissotriton > Lissotriton helveticus. The sequence continues at coordinate 1,130,892,824 of NC_136067.1, read as the reverse complement.
ATAATCTACATACTTACGGTGTGTGAAGTCTTGGACCACAAATGCAGTGAAGAATAATAGAGTGCTACTCTTCAGACATTTTTGCCCATTGGCTCAGATTTGAATGCTTACTGGCCATCTGAGCATCACTGCCAGGCCACCCTATGTCTAGAGACTGTAGATTTAGAGAGTTTATAAACATTGTCAGTTCATCAATAAAGTGTGCTCGCTTCGGCAGTACATATACTAAAATTGGAACGATACAGAGAAGATTAGCATGGCTCCTGCGCAAGGATGACACGCAAATTCGTGAAGCGTTCCATATTTTAAACAGTTTTTAGGAGAGAAATCGTCTTTGTTTTCAAGACTAATTAAAATCATAAAGCAGGTTCCAGTCCTGTGTCATGTAATATGTATTTTTCAATTAGTCTCCCCTCAACATTTTTAATGTATTTGCCTTGCAGTCAAGAAGGTGCGCGCTATGTCCAGCTGCATTTAGCAAGGAAGCCTGCAGGACTTCTGGGACTTTTCTTTCTCTTTTTCAGCCTCCCTATCATTATTCTTCACCACCCCTATATCTATACTGCTACCAGAGATGAGTTGCTTTGTGGGAAGCAGGACAAAGAGAAGGGCAGGGCCTATGCAAATGATGGCCTCAGGGATGTCTGGGAGTCCCTTTTCAGCAGTACTGTTATAATCTGCCTTGCAACCACATTGGTGGGGTAAGCTGAAAAACACCATGCCAGATTGGGCACCAGGTCTCTAGGTGCTTGAAGGACATATTGGGTCTACATCCCTCAGTTTCTGAGGTCCAAGAAATGTTCACCCTCCACCCTAATAGAGAGGTCTTGGCCGATCGTGGCTGAGAGGGGAAGAAGGTAGCAGGGCAAGATGCTCATGGTTCTTTTCTAATAATGGACCAACTTCCTCTCTCTCCTTAGCTGTGCTTCTGCCTGGCTACTGGGGCTGCCAGTTGTAAGCCTGCAGCCCACAAGGAGCTGGTTTGTTCCTCTCACACAAGTAAATGGGTAAGCATTCAATTGCACACACCTGCCTGCGTCCACAGACCCTTGCACACACACTTTTGTCAACAAGCATTTTTTGTAGTTAAGAGAATCAGGGACCCATGTTGAAATACAAAAGCAGCACACCACGTGACGGCCATCACATAGAGTCCAGCAGCAAATGGGAAACGTTTAACTAGCCGTGGTCCTATTACTGCAGCTCTACCATGGAACATCTGCTGGATGAGTCCTCCTGGAGAATATTGAACCTACAACAAGTCTGAGGTAAATAAGATTCCACAGGAATATAATGAAACAGGGACCAACAACTCTTCCGAGCCAGATAGGAGTCGAACCTACAATCTTCTGATCTGTAGTCAGACGCGTTATCCATTGCGCCACTGGCCCTATGTAGACATACCCATCCTTTTGTCCTTAAGAGGGCTAGAAAGTGTGTGTGTGTGAAGGCACAAGGAAACCCATCGGACCTCCTGAAAGTCTTTTCTGTGAGGGTTTCCTAAGTTGTACAAAGGACTTTAGGAGAAGGAAGGACCTAAAATCTAGGCGAAATGGTCCTAGATCCAAGGAAATCTTTTAGATCAGGCTCAGTTTCTTAAATAGTCTGCATTAACATAATCAGGTCCAGGTCTGTGTGGGGCTGAGCTTGTGAACTCCTTAGTAATTAGGCGGATACAACAAAAAGGCGTTTAATATTAAAATACAGGTGAAAATTCAGACACCTTGTCGTAGGCTCACCTTGTCCAGGGACCCAAGCATGCTGCCTTTCCACTCTCAGAGCACTTCACCTAACCTACTGTGCAGCTGTTTCACCTTTCATATCACTGTTCCTCAAGCAGCGTGATGTCACAATGCTCCTTGTCTGTAGCCCAAACCATGAGCCTTTGCAACCCTGACATAATCTACATACTTACGGTGTGTGAAGTCTTGGACCACAAATGCAGTGAAGAATAATAGAGTGCTACTCTTCAGACATTTTTGCCCATTGGCTCAGATTTGAATGCTTACTGGCCATCTGAGCATCTCTGCCAGGCCACCCTATGTCTAGAGACTGTAGATTTAGAGAGTTTATAAACATTGTCAGTTCATCAATAAAGTGTGCTCGCTTTGGCAGCACATATACTAAAATTGGAACGATACAGAGAAGATTAGCGAGGCCCCTGCGAAAGGATGACATGCAAATTCGTGAAGCATTCCATATTTTAAACAGTTTTTAGGAGAGAAATCTTCTTTGTTTGCAAGACTAATTAAAATAATAAAGCAGGTTCCAGTCCTGTGTCATGTAATATGTATTTTTCAATTAGTCTCCCCTCAACATTTTTAATGTATTTGCCTTGCCGTAAAGAAGGTGAGCTCTATGTCCAGCTGCATTTTGCAAGGAAGCCTGCAGGACTTCTGGGACTTTTCTTTCTCTTTTTCAGCCTCCCTGTCATTATTCTTCACCACCCCTATATCTATACTGCTACCAGAGATGAGTTGCTTTGTGGGAAGCAGGACAAAGAGAAGGGCAGGGCCTATGCACATGATGGCCTCAGGGATGTCTGGGAGTCCCTTTTCAGCAGTACTGTTATAATCTGCCTTGCAACCAGATTGGTGGGGTAAGCTGAAAAACACCATGCCAGATTGGGCACCAGGGCTCTAGGCGCTTGAAGGACATATTGCGTCTACATCCCTCAGTTTCTGAGGTCCAAGAAATGTTCACCCTCCACCCTAATAGAGAGGTCTTGGCCGATCGTGGCTTAGAGGGGAAGAAGGTAGCAGGGCAAGATGCTCATGGTTCTTCTCTGATTATGGACCAACTTCCTCTCTCTCCTTAGCTGTGCTTCTGCCTGGCTACTGGGGCTACCAGTTGTAAGCCTGCAGCCCACAAGGAGCTGGTTTGTCCCTCTCACACATGCAAATGGATAAGCATACAATTGCACACACCTGCCTGCGTCCACAGACCCTTGCACACACACTTTTGTCAACAAGCTTTTTTTGTAGTTAAGAGAATCAGGGACCCATGTTGAAATACAAAAGCAGCACACCACGTGACGGCCATCACATAGAGTCCAGCAGCAAATGGGAAACGTTTAACTAGCCGTGGTCCTATTACTGCAGCTCTACCGTGGAACATCTGCTGGATGAGTCCTCCTGGAGAATATTGAACCTACAACAAGTCTGAGGTAAATAAGATTCCACAGGAATATAATGAAACAGGGACCTACAACTCTTCCGAGCCAGATAGGAGTCGAACCTACAATCTTCTGATCCGTAGTCAGACACGTTATCCATTGCGCCACTGGCCCTATGTAGACATACCAATCCTTTTGTCCTTAAGAGGGCTAGAAAGTGTGTGTGTGTGAAGGCACAAGGAAACCCATCTGACCTCCTGAAAGTCTTTTCTGTGAGGGTTTCCTAAGTTGTACAAAGGACTTTAGGAGAAGGAAGGACCTAAAAGCTAGGCGAAATGGTCCTAGATCCAAGGAAATCTTTTAGATCAGGCTCAGTTTCTTAAATAGTCTGCATTAACATAATCAGGTCCAGGTCTGTGTGGGGCTGAGCTTGTGAACTCCTTAGTAATTAGGCGGATACAACAAAAAAGGGTTTAATATTACAATACAGGTGAAAATTCAGACACCTTGTCGTAGGCTCACCTTGTCCAGGGACCCAAGCATGCTGCCTTTCCACTCTCAGAGCACTTCACCTAACCTACTGTGCAGCTGTTTCACCTTTAATATCACTGTTCCACAGGCAACGTGATGTCACAATGCTCCTTGTCTGTAGCCCAAACCATGAGCCTTTGCAACCCTGACATTGTTAAGGTTTTTGTAGAGCGCGCAGTAACCCTGGGGCATCCCGGCGCTAGAACCTGTAAGTCATGAGGGGGAAGCAGCGGGAGGGGGGGAGGGATCAGGGGAACAGATAGGTTTTCAGGGCTTTCCTAAATTGGAGGAGAGTTGGTTCGGTTCTCAGTTTCCGGGGGAGACTGTTCCAGAGTTTTGCCGTGTTCACTGAGAAGCGGCGACCTCCCGTTCGGGCCCTTTTGACTTTATGGACCGTGATGAGGTTCTCGTGATTTGACCGGAGTGCTCTGGTGGCTTGGTAGGGGATAATACAGTCTTTGAGAATGGGTGGTCCTTTGTTGTGGAGAGTCTTATGTGCCAGGCAGAGGGCCTTGAAGACTACCCTTTCTCTGACTGGCAGCCAGTGAAGCTGTTTCAGGGCTGGCTTGGCCGAGGATCTGGCCGGGGTGTTGGTTAGAAGTCGGGCGGCCACATTCTGGATTCTCTGAAGGGTGTTGAGTGTGACTTCCGGTGCACCCAGGTAGATTGCGTTGCTGTAGTCTAGCCGAGACAAAATAAGGCCCTGAATCAGCAGTTTTTGGGAGGAGAAGGGGAGTAAGGGGAGCACTTTCCTGCACGCCCTGAGGAGTCCAAAGCAAGTGCCGGCCACTTTTTTTGCTTGGACTCTGAAGGAGAGATCTTTTTCCATCCAAACCCCCAGGCTCTTAACTTCATCCTTGGGGGTGGGGGGGTCGCCTAAACAGGAGGGCCACATGGTGGGCGGCAGGGAGGTCCCTTTTTGTCCGAGCAGCAGGATTTCGGTCTTAGACCCATTGAGTTTTAATGCCGAGGAGTTCATCCAGTTGTGGATTTCCGTGAGACACCCGTGTAGATTGGAGGGTTCTTGGTCCGGGTGTGAGAGGGTCACCACCAACTGGGTGTCGTCGGCATAGTTGATAATCGTCACACCGAACGGAGTGACCACCTCCTCTAAAGGAGACATATAAACGTTAAACAACGTTGGGCTTAATGAAGAGCCCTGCGGTACTCCGCAGTGGAGAGGGACCGCCGGGGAGCGACCGTCATTCTCCCAGACCTGGAAACAGCGGTTATTCAGAAATGACGTTAGCCATTTTAGTGCCGTGCCCTTCACTCCAATACCTCTCAGACGATGGATCAGGACCTGGTGGTTGACAGTGTCGAAGGCCGCACTGAGGTCCAGGAGGATCACTGCCACTGATCCTCCTGTATCAAGAATGCTTCTGGCCTTCTCTACTGCCGTCAGGAGGGCGGTGTCGGTGCCCTGGCCAGGGCGGAAGCCTGTCTGTGAGTTTCTCAGAAGGTTGTTGGTTTCTAAGAAGCAAGATAGCTTTTTATTAACGATTTTTTCCGTTATTTTGCTATTTGCTGGGAGGAGGGAGATTGGCCTGTAGTTGGTTAAGTCCAGCGGGTTTAGTGAGGGTTTTTTTAGTAGGCCCTTAACTACTGCTGCTTTCCAGCTGGGGGGGACTTCTCCCTGTGAGAGGGAGGCGTTGATGAGGGTAGTGAGCGGAGGGATTACTGTGGGGGCTACCTTTTTCAGGAAGCGCACTGGGGCTGGGTCGCTGGGGGAGCCACTTTTGATGGATGCAAACGTGACTGCAACGTCCTCCGCAGTGACAGGGCCGAAGGTGTCAAGGGAAGGTGCCTGGGGGTTGAGTGGTGGGGTGTGAAGGGAGGGAGGGTTGGGACTGTCATCCCTCGTACCACCAGGGTCGGGAGAGGGTAGGGAGGCGAGAATAGTTTGAATTTTTTCATCGAAGAAAGTTGCCAGCTTTATGCATGTGTTTTCCGCGGCTATGGGGTCTAGGGGTTTCGTAGGGGGATCTGGGGGTTGAAGGAGTTCTTTTAGGATGATAAAAGTTTCCTGAGCGGAACAGGATGCTTTTTTAATTCTTTCTTCATAGAAGGACCTCTTGGTTTTCTGGAGCGTAAGTTTGTAGGTCTTTAAAGAGGAACAAAATGTATCTTTCTTCTCTCTTGACTTATCTTTCCTCCATGTGCGTTCGTTCCTTTTGCATTCCTTCCGTAGAGTATTAAGTTCGGTGGTGTACCAAGGGGAGGGGTTAACTCTCTTGGTTTGTTTGAGGATGTTGGATCGGGGAAGGAGGCAGTCCAGAGATTGAGTGAGCCACGTATTAAATTCTGAGTCCGCGATTGAGGGGTCGTGGTTGAGGGAGGGGGTAGATTCCCTTAGTTTGGCTGCCCATTCTTCCGGAGCGAGTTTGCGCCAACGCCTAGTAAGGGTTTTGATTCTAGGCTGTTGGGGAGGACAGATGTCGAGATTCCATTCGAAGGGGATCAGGAAGTGGTCTGTCCAAGGGAGAGGGATGTGCACACGTGTTTTAAGGTCGTCGATGTTCGTGAAGATTGGGTCCAGTAACTGGCCTTTGTCGTGGGTGGGCAGCGGGTTCGTTAGGTGGAGGCCGATGGACGAAAGGTCAAGCCGCAGCTCCGCTGCAGGACCGTTGGAGGGATCTAGGAAGTGCAGATTAAGGTCTCCTAGTAGGAGGAAGTTGGAGGACGTCGTGGCCTTGAGGGTGACATGCTCCATGAGTCTGCTGGGGAAATCGGCAGGTGGGCCTGGGGGGCGGTATATAAGGAGGCCCGACATGGATGTTTCAGGCGAGATTTGTATGGTGAAGTGGCAGCTTTCACAGTCTTTAATTTTACCGTCAGTAGTTCTACACGTAAGGTGATGTTTGTGTATTATAGCTAAACCACCTCCTCTGCCACTGGGTCTATTCAATGAGCAGATTTGGTACCCGGGAGGTAGGGCATTCACAATATCCGGGCCATTGTCAGGGGTAAGCCACGTTTCTGTTAAAAACAAAATGTCATAGCTTTGTTCTTCAATGAGGAGTTTTAACTCGTGAGCATGTTTAACGAGCGACCTACAGTTCAGCAGGCCTAGCTGTAAGCCCCGACGGTGAGATCTAGTATGAGGCGTGTTACAAAGGTTGCAGCTGGCAAAAAGATTGTCTCCCGTATGAATGTAGTTGCAGGTGGGGTGTTTAGGTGGTTTCAGGGCCATGAGCCTGTCACGGGTATAAGAGAGGTCGCGCCCCGGCAGAACGGGCATAGTGACCGGGCCTAGGGCCGTCCTGGCCCGGACGGGCCCAGACGGGCTTGCCTTAGGCGCGCCTTCGGCGCGCAGACGGCGCGCCCGCTGCGCCCGTCCGCTGCGCGTACGGTGTAAGCACATACTATCAAGGGGGGAGAGGGCGGTGGGCGTGGCCTTGAGTGGGCGTGGCCTCGCGTCTCGCTGTCAATGGCGGCGAGAGTAGTCAGGGAAAGTGATTTTCACCGACAGCGCTGAAATCGGCTGTGCAGCGAGTGACTTCCCAGCAGTGTTTCAAAGGTGCCAAGAGCGGCGTGCTTCTAAAATCACAGGTAAATGGTGACACAATTTTTAAAAATATGGCAGACAAAACTCCCGGCTAATCGCCTCAGGAGGAAACAAGTTCTGACTCAGAGCGCTCGCATTCAGCGCTTTAAGTCGTGCGGGGCGGGGGGCGTGGCCTCGAGTGGGCGTGGCCTCGCGTCTCGCTGTCAATGGCGGCGAGAGTAGTCAGGGAAAGTGATTTTCACCGACAGCGCTGAAATCGGCTGTGCAGCGAGTGACTTCCCAGCAGTGTTTCAAAGGTGCCAAGAGCGGCGTGCTTCTAAAATCACAGGTAAATGGTGACACAATTTTTAAAAATATGGCAGACAAAACTCCCGGCTAATCGCCTCAGGAGGAAACAAGTTCTGACTCAGAGCGCTCGCATTCAGCGCTTTAAGTCGTGCGGGGCGGGGGGCGTGGCCTCGAGTGGGCGTGGCCTCGCGTCTCGCTGTCAATGGCGGCGAGAGTAGTCAGGGAAAGTGATTTTCACCGACAGCGCTGAAATCGGCTGTGCAGCGAGTGACTTCCCAGCAGTGTTTCAAAGGTGCCAAGAGCGGCGTGCTTCTAAAATCACAGGTAAATGGTGACACAATTTTTAAAAATATGGCAGACAAAACTCCCGGCTAATCGCCTCAGGAGGAAACAAGTTCTGACTCAGAGCGCTCGCATTCAGCGCTTTAAGTCGTGCGGGGCGGGGCGTGGCCTCGAGTGGGCGTGGCCTCGCGTCTCGCTGTCAATGGCGGCGAGAGTAGTCAGGGAAAGTGATTTTCACCGACAGCGCTGAAATCGGCTGTGCAGCAAGTGACTTCCCAGCAGTGTTTCAAAGGTGCCAAGAGCGGCGTGCTTCTAAAATCAC
>NC_136067.1:1130877278-1130882278 GCF_964261635.1 Lissotriton helveticus | reverse complement strand
TCTTTTTCAGCCTCCCTGTCATTATTCTTCAGCACCCCTATATCTATACTGCTACCAGAGATGAGTTGCTTTGTGGGAAGCAGGACAAAGAGAAGGGCAGGGCCTATGCAAATGATGGCCTCAGGGATGCTGCCTTGCAACCAGATTGGTGGGGTAAGCTGAAAAACACCATGCCAGATTGGGTATCAGGTCTCTAGGCGCTTGAAGGACATATTGGGTCTACATCCCTCAGTTTCTGAGGTCCAAGAAATGTTCACCCTCCACCCTAATAGAGAGGTCTTGGCCGATCGTGGCTGAGAGGGGAAGAAGGTAGCAGGGCAAGATGCTCATGGTTCTTCTCTGATAATGGACCAACTTCCTATCTCTTCTTAGCTGTGCTTCTGCCTGGCTACTGGGGCTACCAGTTGTAAGCCTGCAGCCCACAAGGAGCTGGTTTGTCCCTCTCACACATGTAAATGGGTAATCATTCAATTGCACACACCTGCCTGCGTCCACAGACCCTTGCACACACACTTTTGTCAACAAGCTTTTTTTGTAGTTAAGAGAATCAGGGACCCATGTTGAAATACAAAAGCAGCACACCACGTGACGGCCATCACATAGAGTCCAGCAGCAAATGGGAAACGTTTAACTAGCCGTGGCCCTATTACTGCAGCTCTACCGTGGAACATCTGCTGGAAGAGTCCTCCTGGAGAATATTGAACCTACAACAAGTCTGAGGTAAATAAGATTCCACAGGAATATAATGAAACAAGGACCAACAACTCTTCCGAGCCAGATAGGAGTCGAACCTACAATCTTCTGATCCGTAGTCAGACGCGTTATCCATTGCGCCACTGGCCCTATGTAGACATACCCATCCTTTTGTCCTTAAGAGGGCTAGAAAGTGTGTGTGTGTGAAGGCACAAGGAAACCCATCTGACCTCCTGAAAGTCTTTTCTGTGAGGGTTTCCTAAGTTGTACAAAGGACTTTAGGAGAAGGAAGGACCTAAAATCTAGGCGAAATGGTTCTAGATCCAAGGAAATCTTTTAGATCAGGCTCAGTTTCTTAAATAGTCTACATTAACATAATCAGGTCCAGGTCTGTGTGGGGCTGAGCTTGTGAACTCCTTAGTAATTAGGCGGATACAACAAAAAGGGGTTTAATATTACAATACAGGTGAAAATTCAGACACCTTGTCGTAGGCTCACCTTGTCCAGGGACCCAAGCATGCTGCCTTTCCACTCTCAGAGCACTTCACCTAACCTACTGTGCAGCTGTTTCACCTTTAATATCACTGTTCCACAGACAGCGTGATGTCACAATGCTCCTTGTCTGTAGCCCAAACCATGAGCCTTTGCAACCCTAACATAATCTACATACTTACGGTGTGTGAAGTCTTGGACCACAAATACAGTGAAGAATAATAGAGTGCTACTCTTCAGACATTTTTGCCCATTGGCTCAGATTTGAATGCTTACTGGCCATCTGAGCATCTCTGCCAGGCCACCCTATGTCTAGAGACTGTAGATTTAGAGAGTTTATAAACATTGTCAGATCATCAATAAAGTGTGCTCGCTTCGGCAGCACATATACTAAAATTGGAACGATACAGAGAAGATTAGCATGGCCCCTGCGCAAGGATGACACGCAAATTCGTGAAGCGTTCCATATTTTAAACAGTTTTTAGGAGAGAAATCTTCTTTGTTTTCAAGACTAATTAAAATAATAAAGCAGGTTCCAGTCCTGTGTCATGTAATATGTATTTTTCAATTAGTCTCCCCTCAACATTTTTAATGTGTTTGCCTTGCCGTAAAGAAGGTGCGCTATATGTCCAGTTGCATTTAGCAAGGAAGCCTGCAGGACTTCTGGGACTTTTCTTTCTCTTTTTCAGCCTCTCTGTCATTATTCTTCACCACCCCTTATATCTATACTGCTACCAGAGATGAGTTGCTTTGTGGGAAGCAGGACAAAGAGAAGGGCAGGGCCTATGCAAATGATGGCCTCAGGGATGTCTGGGAGTTCCTTTTCAGCAGTACTGTTATAATCTGCCTTGCAACCAGATTGGTGGGGTAAGCTGGAAAACACCATGCCAGATTGGGCACCAGGTCTCTAGGCGCTTGAAGGACATATTGGGTCTACATCCCTCAGTTTCTGAGGTCCAAGAAATGTTCACCCTCCACCCTAATAGAGAGGTCTTGGCCGATCGTGGCTGAGAGGGGAAGAAGGTAGCAGGGCAAGATGCTCATGGTTCTTCTCTGATAATCGACCAACTTCCTCTCTCTCCTTAGCTGTGCTTCTGCCTGGCTACTGGGGCTACCAGTTGTAAGCCTGCAGCCCACAAGGAGCTGGTTTGTCCCTCTCACACATGTAAATGGGTAAGCATTCAATTGCATACACCTGCCTGCGTCCACAGACCCTTGCACACACACTTTTGTCAACAAGCTTTTTTTGTAGTTAAGAGAATCAGGGACCCATGCTGAAATACAAAAGCAGCACACCACGTGACAGCCATCACATACAGTCCAGCAGCAAATGGGAAACGTTTAACTAGCCGTGGTCCTATTACTGCAGCTCTACCGTGGAACATCTGCTGGATGAGTCCTCCTGGAGAATATTGAACCTACAACAAGTCTGAGGTAAATAAGATTCCACAGGAATATAATGAAACAGGGACCAACAACTCTTCCGAGCCACATAGGAGTTGAACCTACAATCTTCTGATCCATAGTCAGACGCGTTATCCATTGCGCCACTGGCCCTATGTAGACATACCCATCCTTTTGTCCTTAAGAGGGCTAGAAAGTGTGTGTGTGTGAAGGCACAAGGAAACCCATCTGACCTCCTGAAAGTCTTTTCTGTGAGGGTTTCCTAAGTTGTACAAAGGACTTTAGAAGAAGGAAGGACCTAAAATCTAGGCGAAATGGTCCTAGATCCAAGGAAATCTTTTAGATCAGGCTCAGTTTCTTAACTAGTCTGCATTAACATAATCAGGTCCAGGTCTGTGTGGGGCTGAGCTTGTGAACTCCTTAGTAATTAGGCGGATACAACAAAAAGGGGTTTAATATTACAATACAGGTGAAAATTCAGACACCTTGTCGTAGGCTCACCTTGTCCGGAGACCCAGGCATGCTGCCTTTCCACTCTCAGAGCACTTCACCTAACCTACTGTGCAGCTGTTTCACCTTTAATATCACTGTTCCACAGGCAGCGTGATGTCACAATGCTCCTTGTCTGTAGCCCAAACCATGAGCCTTTGCAACCCTGACATAATCTACAAACTTACGGTGTGTGAAGTCTTGGACCACAAATGCAGTGAAGAATAATAGAGTGCTACTCTTCAGACATTTTTGCCCATTGGCTCAGATTTGAATGCTAACTGGCCATCTGAGCATCTCTGCCTGGCCACCCTATGTCTAGAGACTGTAGATTTAGAGAGTTTATAAACATTGTCAGTTCATCAATAAAGTATGCTCGCTTCGGCAGCACATATACTAAAATTGGAACGATACAGAGAAGATTAGCATGGCCCCTGCGCAAGGATGACACGCAAATTCGTGAAGCGTTCCATATTTAAACAGTTTTTAGGCGAGAAATCTTCTTTGTTTTCAAGACTAATTAAAATAATAAAGCAGGTTCCAGTCCTGTGTCATGTAATATGTATTTTTCAATTAGTCTCCCCTCAACATTTTTAATGTATTTGCCTTGCAGTGAAGAAGGTGCGCTCTATGTCCAGATGCATTTAGCAAGGAAGCCTGCAGGACTTCTGGGACTTTTCTTTCTCTTCTTCAGCCTCCCTGTCATTATTCTTCACCACCCCTATATCTATACTGCTACCAGAGAGGAGTTGCTTTGTGGGAAGCAGGACAAAGAGAAGGGCAGGGCCTATGCAAATGATGGCCTCAGGGATGCTGCCTTGCAACCAGATTGGTGGGGTAAGCTGAAAAACACCATGCCAGATTGGGTATCAGGTCTCTAGGCGCTTGAAGGACATATTGGGTCTACATCCCTCAGTTTCTGAGGTCCAAGAAATGTTCACCCTCCACCCTAATAGAGAGGTCTTGGCCGATCGTGGCTGAGAGGGGAAGAAGGTAGCAGGGCAAGATGCTCATGGTTCTTCTCTGATAATGGACCAACTTCCTATCTCTTCTTAGCTGTGCTTCTGCCTGGCTACTGGGGCTACCAGTTGTAAGCCTGCAGCCCACAAGGAGCTGGTTTGTCCCTCTCACACATGTAAATGGGTAATCATTCAATTGCACACACCTGCCTGCGTCCACAGACCCTTGCACACACACTTTTGTCAACAAGCTTTTTTTGTAGTTAAGAGAATCAGGGACCCATGTTGAAATACAAAAGCAGCACACCACGTGACGGCCATCACATAGAGTCCAGCAGCAAATGGGAAACGTTTAACTAGCCGTGGTCCTATTACTGCAGCTCTACCGTGGAACATCTGCTGGAAGAGTCCTCCTGGATAATATTGAACCTACAAGAAGTCTGAGGTAAATAAGATTCCACAGGAATATAATGAAACAGGGACCAACAACTCTTCCGAGCCAGATAGGAGTCGAACCTACAATCTTCTGATCCGTAGTCAGATGCGTTATCCATTGCGCCACTGGCCCTATGTAGACATACCCATCCTTTTGTCCTTAAGAGGGCTAGAAAGTGTGTGTGTGTGAAGGCACAAGGAAACCCATCTAACCTCCTGAAAGTCTTTTCTGTGAGGGTTTCCTAAGTTGTACAAAGGACTTTAGGAGAAGGAAGGACCTAAAAGCTAGGCGAAATGGTCCTAGATCCAAGGAAATCTTTTAGATCAGGCTCAGTTTCCTAAATAGTCTGCATTAACATAATCAGGTCCAGGTCTGTGTGGGCTGAGCTTGTGAACTCCTTAGTAATTAGGCGGATACAACAAAAAGGGGTTTAATATTACAATACAGGTGAAAATTCAGACACCTTGTCGTAGGCTCACCTTGTCCAGGGACCCAAGCATGCTGCCTTTCCACTCTCAGAGCACTTC
>NC_136067.1:1130854778-1130874778 GCF_964261635.1 Lissotriton helveticus | reverse complement strand
AGCCTCCCTGTCATTATTCTTCAGCACCCCTATATCTATACTGCTACCAGAGATGAGTTGCTTTGTGGGAAGCAGGACAAAGAGAAGGGCAGGGCCTATGCAAATGATGGCCTCAGGGATGTCTGGGAGTCCCTTTTCAGCAGTACTGTTATAATCTGCCTTGCAACCAGATTGGTGGGGTAAGCTGAAAAACACCATGCCAGATTGGGCACCAGGTCTCTAGGCGCTTGAAGGACATATTGGGTCTACATCCCTCAGTTTCTGAGGTCCAAGAAATGTTCACCCTCCTCCCTAATAGAGAGGTCTTGGCCGATCGTGGCCGAGAGGGGAAGAAGGTAGCAGGGCAAGATGCTCATGGTTCTTCTCTGATTATGGACCAACTTCCTCTCTCTCCTTAGCTGTGCTTCTGCCTGGCTACTGGGGCTACCAGTTGTAAGCCTGCAGCCCACAAGGAGCTGGTTTGTTCCTCTCACACATGTAAATGGGTAAGCATACAATTGCACACACCTGCCTGAGTCCACAGACCCTTGCACACACACTTTTGTCAACAAGCTTTTTTTGTAGTTAAGAGAATCAGGGACCCATGTTGAAATACAAAAGCAGCACACCACGTGACGGCCATCACATAGAGTCCAGCAGCAAATGGGAAACGTTTAACTAGCCGTGGTCCTATTACTGCAGCTCTACCGTGGAACATCTGCTGGATGAGTCCTCCTGGAGAATATTGAACCTACAACAAGTCTGCGGTAAATAAGATTCCACAGGAATATAATGAAACAGGGACCTACAACTCTTCCAAGCCAGATAGGAGTCAAACCTACAATCTTCTGATCTGTAGTCAGACGCGTTATCCATTGCACCACTGGCCCTATGTAGACATACCCATCCTTTTGTCCTTAAGAGGGCTAGAAAGTGTGTGTGTGTGAAGGCACAAGGAAACCCATCTGACCTCCTGAAAGTCTTTTCTGTGAGGGTTTCCTAAGTTGTACAAAAGACTTTAGGAGAAGGAAGGACCTAAAATCTAGGCGAAATGGTCCTAGATCCAAGGAAATCTTTTAGATCAGGCTCAGTTTCTTAAATAGTCTGCATTAACATAATCAGGTCCAGGTCTGTGTGGGGCTGAGCTTGTGAACTCCTTAGTAATTAGGCGGATACAACAAAAAGGGGTTTAATATTACAATACAGGTGAAAATTCAGACACCTTGTCGTAGGCTCACCTTGTCCAGGGACCCAAGCATGCTGCCTTTCCACCCTCAGAGCACTTCACCTAACCTACTGTGCAGCTGTTTCACCTTTAATATCACTGTTCCACAGGCAGCGTGATGTCACAATGCTCCTTGTCTGTAGCCCAAACCATGAGCCTTTGCAACCCTGACATAATCTACATACTTACGGTGTGTGAAGTCTTGGACCACAAATGCAGTGAAGAATAATAGAGTACTACTCTTCACACATTTTTGCCCATTGGCTCAGATTTGAATGCTTACTGGCCATCTGAGCATCTCTGCCAGGCCACCCTATGTCTGGAGACTGTAGATTTAGAGAGTTTATAAACATTGTCAGTTCATCAATAAAGTGTGCTCGCTTCGGCAGCACATATACTAAAATTGGAATGATACAGAGAAGATTAGCATGGCCCCTGCGCAAGGATGACACACAAATTCGTGAAGCGTTCCATATTTTAAACAGTTTTTAGGAGAGAAATCTTCTTTGTTTTTAAGACTAATTAAAATAATAAAGCAGGTTCCAGTCCTGTGTCATGTAATATGTATTTTTCAACTAGTCTCCCCTCAACATTTTTAATGTATTTGCCTTGCCATAAAGAAGGTGCGCTCTATGTCCAGCTGCATTTAGCAAGGAAGCCTGCAGGACTTCTGGGACTTTTCTTTCTCTTTTTCAGCCTCCCTGTCATTATTCTTCACCACCCCTATATCTATACTGCTACCAGAGATGAGTTGCTTTGTGGGAAGCAGGACAAAGAGAAGGGCAGGGCCTATGCAAATGATGGCCTCAGGGATGTCTGGGAGTCCCTTTTCAGCAGTACTGTTATAATCTGCCTTGCAACCAGATTGGTGGGGTAAGCTGAAAAACACCATGCCAGATTGGGCACCAGGTCTCTAGGCGCTTGAAGGACATATTGGGTCTACATCCCTCAGTTTCTGAGGTCCAAGAAATGGTCACCCTCCACCCTAATAGAGAGGTCTTGGCCGATCGTGGCTGAGAGTGGAAGAAGGTAGCAGGGCAAGATGCTCCTGGTTCTTCTCTGATAACGGACCAACTTCCTCTCTCTCCTTAGCTGTGCTTCTGCCTGGCTACTGGGGCTACCAGTTGTAAGCCTGCAGCCCACAAGGAGCTGGTTTGTCCCTCTCACACATGTAAATGGGTAAGCATACAATTGCACACACCTGCCTGCGTCCACAGACCCTTGCACACACACTTTTGTCAACAAGCTTTTTTTGTAGTTAAGAGAATCAGGGACCCATGTTGAAATACAAAAGCAGTACACCACGTGACGGCCATCACATAGAGTCCAGCAGCAAATGGGAAACATTTAACTAGCCGTGGTCCTATTACTGCAGCTCTACCGTGGAACATCTGCTGGATGAGTCCTCCTGGAGAATATTGAACCTACAACAAGTCTGAGGTAAATAAGATTCCACAGGAATATAATGAAACAGGGACTTACAACTCTTCCAAGCCAGATAGGAGTCGAACCTACAATCTTCTGATCTGTAGTCAGACACGTTATCCATTGCACCACTGGCCCTATGTAGACATACCCATCCTTTTGTCCTTAAGAGGGCTAGAAAGTGTGTGTGTGTGAAGGCACAAGGAAACCCATCTGACCTCCTGAAAGTCTTTTCTGTGAGGGTTTCCTAAGTTGTACAAAGGACTTTAGGAGAAGGAAGGACCTAAAATCTAGGCGAAATGGTTCTAGATCCAAGGAAATCTTTTAGATCAGGCTCAGTTTCTTAAATAGTCTACATTAACATAATCAGGTCCAGGTCTGTGTGGGGCTGAGCTTGTGAACTCCTTAGTAATTAGGCGGATACAACAAAAAGGGGTTTAATATTACAATACAGGTGAAAATTCAGACACCTTGTCGTAGGCTCACCTTGTCCAGGGACCCAAGCATGCTGCCTTTCCACTCTCAGAGCACTTCACCTAACCTACTGTGCAGCTGTTTCACCTTTAATATCACTGTTCCACAGGCAGCGTGATGTCACAATGCTCCTTGTCTGTAGCCCAAACCATAAGCCTTTGCAACCCTGACATAATCTACATACTTACGGTGTGTGAAGTCTTGGACCACAAATACAGTGAAGAATAATAGATTGCTACTCTTCAGACATTTTTGCCCATTGGCTCAGATTTGAATGCTTACTGGCCATCTGAGCATCTCTGCCAGGCCACCCTATGTCTAGAGACTGTAGATTTAGAGAGTTTATAAACATTGTCAGTTCATCAATAAAGTGTGCTCTCTTCGGCAGCACATATACTAAAATTGGAACGATACAGAGAAGATTAGCATGGCCCCTGCGCAAGGATGACACGTAAATTCGTGAAGCGTTCCATATTTTAAACAGTTTTTAGGAGAGAAATCTTCTTTGTTTTCAAGACTAATTAAAATAATAAAGCAGGTTCCAGTCCTGTGTCATGTAATATGTATTTTTCAATTAGTCTCTCCTCAACATTTTTAATGTATTTGCCTTGCAGTAAAGAAGGTGCGCGCTATGTCCAGCTGCATTTAGCAAGGAAGCCTGCAGGACTTCTGGGACTTTTCTTTCTCTTTTTCAGCCTCCCTGTCATTATTCTTCACCACCCCTATATCTATACTGCTACCAGAGATGAGTTGCTTTGTGGGAAGCAGGACAAAGAGAAGGGCAGGGCCTATGCAAATGATGGCCTCAGGGATGTCTGGGAGTCCCTTTTCAGCAGTACTGTTATAATCTGCCTTGCAACCAGATTGGTGGGGTAAGCTGAAAATCACCATGCCAGATTGGGCACCAGGTCTCTAGGTGCTTGAAGGACATATTGGGTCTACATCCCTCAGTTTCTGAGGTCCAAGAAATGGTCACCCTCCACCCTAATAGAGAGGTCTTGGCCGATCGTGGCTGAGAGGGGAAGAAGGTAGCAGGGCAAGATGCTCATGGTTCTTCTCTAATAATGGACCAACTTCCTCTCTCTCCTTAGCTGTGCTTCTGCCTGGCTACTGTGTCTACCAGTTGTAAGCCTGCAGCCCACAAGGAGCTGGTTTGTTCCTCTCACACATGTAAATGGGTAATCTTTCAATTGCAGACACCTGCCTGCGTCCACAGACCCTTGCACACACACTTTTGTCAACAGGCTTTTTTTGTAGTTAAGAGAAACAGGGATCCATGTTGAAATACAAAAGCAGCACACCACGTGAAGGCCATCACATAGAGTCCAGCAGCAAATGGGAAACGTTTAACTAGCCGTGGTCCTATTACTGCAGCTCTACCGTGGAACATCTGCTGGATGAGTCCTCCTGGAGAATATTGAACCTACAACAAGTCTGAGGTAAATAAGATTCCACAGGAATATAATGAAACAGGGACCAACAACTCTTCCGAGCCAGATAGGAGTCGAACCTACAATCTTCTGATCCGTAGTCAGACACGTTATCCATTGCACCACTGGCCCTATGTAGACATACCCATCCTTTTGTCCTTAAGAGGGCTAGAAAGTGTGTGTGTGTGAAGGCACAAGGAAACCCATCTGACCTCCTGAAAGTCTTTTCTGTGAGGGTTTCCTAAGTTGTACAAAGGGCTTTAGGAGAAGGAAGGACCTAAAAGCTAGGCGAAATGGTCCTAGATCCAAGGAAATCTTTTAGATCAGGCTCAGTTTCTTAAATAGTCTGCATTAACATAATCAGGTCCAGGTCTGTGTGGGGCTGAGCTTGTGAACTCCTTAGTAATTAGGCAGATACAACAAAAAGGGGTTTAATATTACAATACAGGTGAAAATTCAGACACCTTGTCGTAGGCTCACCTTGTCCAGGGACCCAATCATGCTGCCTTTCCACTCTCAGAGCACTTCGCCTAACCTACTGTGCAGCTGTTTCACCTTTAATATCACTGTTCCACAGGCAGCGTGATGTCACAATGCTCCTTGTCTGTAGCCCAAACCATGAGCCTTTGCAACCCTGACATAATCTACATACTTACGGTGTGTGAAGTCTTGGACCACAAATGCAGTGAAGAATAATAGAGTGCTACTCTTTAGACATTTTTGCCCATTGGCTCAGATTTGAATGCTTACTGGCCATCTGAGCATCTCTGCCAGGCCACCCTATGTCTAGAGACTGTAGATTTAGAGAGTTTATAAACATTGTCAGTTCATCAATAAAGTGTGCTCGCTTCGGCAGCACATATACTAAAATTGGAACGATACAGAGAAGATTAGCATGGCCCCTGCGCAAGGATGACACGCAAATTCATGAAGTGTTCCATATTTTAAACAGTTTTAGGAGAGAAATCTTCTTTGTTTTCAAGACTAATTAAAATAATAAAGCAGGTTCCAGTCCTGTGTCATGTAATATGTATTTTTCAATTAGTCTCCCCTCCACATTTTTAATGTGTTTGCCTTGCAGTAAAGAAGGTGCGCTCTATGTCCAGCTGCATTTAGCAAGGAAGCCTGCAGGACTTCTGGGACTTTTCTTTCTCTTTTTCAGCCTCCCTGTCATTATTCTTCAGCACCCCTATATCTATACTGCTACCAGAGATGAGTTGCTTTGTGGGAAGCAGGACAAAGAGAAGGGCAGGGCCTATGCAAATGATGGCCTCAGGGATGTCTGGGAGTCCCTTTTCAGCAGTACTGTTATAATCTGCCTTGCAACCAGATTGGTGGGGTAAGCTGAAAAACACCATGCCAGATTGGGCACCAGGTCTCTAGGCGCTTGAAGGACATATTGGGTCTACATCCCTCAGTTTCTGAGGTCCAAGAAATGTTCACCCTCCTCCCTAATAGAGAGGTCTTGGCCGATCGTGGCCGAGAGGGGAAGAAGGTAGCAGGGCAAGATGCTCATGGTTCTTCTCTGATTATGGACCAACTTCCTCTCTCTCCTTAGCTGTGCTTCTGCCTGGCTACTGGGGCTACCAGTTGTAAGCCTGCAGCCCACAAGGAGCTGGTTTGTCCCTCTCACACATGTAAATGGTAAGCATACAATTGCACACACCTGCCTGCGTCCACAGACCCTTGCACACACACTTTTGTCAACAAGCTTTTTTTGTAGTTAAGAGAATCAGGGACCCATGTTGAAATACAAAAGCAGCACACCACGTGACGGCCATCACATAGAGTCCAGCAGCAAATGGGAAACATTTAACTAGCCGTGGTCCTATTACTGCAGCTCTACCGTGGAACATCTGCTGGATGAGTCCTCCTGGAGAATATTGAACCTACAACAAGTCTGAGGTAAATAAGATTCCACAGGAATATAATGAAACAGGGACCTACAACTCTTCCAAGCCAGATAGGAGTCAAACCTACAATCTTCTGATCTGTAGTCAGACGCGTTATCCATTGCACCACTGGCCCTATGTAGACATACCCATCCTTTTGTCCTTAAGAGGGCTAGAAAGTGTGTGTGTGTGAAGGCACAAGGAAACCCATCTGACCTCCTGAAAGTCTTTTCTGTGAGGGTTTCCTAAGTTGTACAAAGGACTTTAGGAGAAGGAAGGACCTAAAATCTAGGCGAAATGGTCCTAGATCCAAGGAAATCTTTTAGATCAGGCTCAGTTTCTTAAATAGTCTGCATTAACATAATCAGGTCCAGGTCTGTGTGGGGCTGAGCTTGTGAACTCCTTAGTAATTAGGCGGATACAACAAAAAGGGGTTTAATATTACAATACAGGTGAAAATTCAGACACCTTGTCGTAGGCTCACCTTGTCCAGGGACCCAAGCATGCTGCCTTTCCACTCTCAGAGCACTTCACCTAACCTACTGTGCAGCTGTTTCACCTTTAATATCACTGTTCCACAGGCAGCGTGATGTCACAATGCTCCTTGTCTGTAGCCCAAACCATGAGCCTTTGCAACCCTTACATAATCTACATACTTACGGTGTGTGAAGTCTTGGACCACAAATGCAGTGAAGAATAATAGAGTACTACTCTTCAGACATTTTTGCCCATTGGCTCAGATTTGAATGCTTACTGGCCATCTGAGCATCTCTGCCAGGCCACCCTATGTCTGGAGACTGTAGATTTAGAGAGTTTATAAACATTGTCAGTTCATCAATAAAGTGTGCTCGCTTCGGCAGCACATATACTAAAATTGGAACGATACAGAGAAGATTAGCATGTCCCTGCGCAAGGATGACACACAAATTCGTGAAGCGTTCCATATTTTAAACAGTTTTTAGGAGAGAAATCTTCTTTGCTTTTAAGACTAATTAAAATAATAAAGCAGGTTCCAGTCCTGTGTCATGTAATATGTATTTTTCAACTAGTCTCCCCTCAACATTTTTAATGTATTTGCCTTGCCATAAAGAAGGTGCGCTCTATGTCCAGCTGCATTTAGCAAGGAAGCCTGCAGGACTTCTGGGACTTTTCTTTCTCTTTTTCAGCCTCCCTGTCATTATTCTTCACCACCCCTATATCTATACTGCTACCAGAGATGAGTTGCTTTGTGGGAAGCAGGACAAAGAGAAGGGCAGGGCCTATGCAAATGATGGCCTCAGGGATGTCTGGGAGTCCCTTTTCAGCAGTACTGTTATAATCTGCCTTGCAACCAGATTGGTGGGGTAAGCTGAAAAACACCATGCCAGATTGGGCACCAGGTCTCTAGGCGCTTGAAGGACATATTGGGTCTACATCCCTCAGTTTCTGAGGTCCAAGAAATGGTCACCCTCCACCCTAATAGAGAGGTCTTGGCCGATCGTGGCTGAGAGGGGAAGAAGGTAGCAGGCCAAGATGCTCCTGGTTCTTCTCTGATAACGGACCAACTTCCTCTCTCTCCTTAGCTGTGCTTCTGCCTGGCTACTGGGGCTACCAGTTGTAAGCCTGCAGCCCACAAGGAGCTGGTTTGTCCCTCTCACACATGTAAATGGGTAAGCATACAATTGCACACACCTGCCTGCGTCCACAGACCCTTGCACACACACTTTTGTCAACAAGCTTTTTTTGTAGTTAAGAGAATCAGGGACCCATGTTGAAATACAAAAGCAGTACACCACGTGACGGCCATCACATAGAGTCCAGCAGCAAATGGGAAACATTTAACTAGCCGTGGTCCTATTACTGCAGCTCTACCGTGGAACATCTGCTGGATGAGTCCTCCTGGAGAATATTGAACCTACAAGAAGTCTGAGGTAAATAAGATTCCACAGGAATATAATGAAACAGGGACTTACAACTCTTCCAAGCCAGATAGGAGTCGAACCTACAATCTTCTGATCTGTAGTCAGACACGTTATCCATTGCACCACTGGCCCTATGTAGACATACCCATCCTTTTATCCTTAAGAGGGCTAGAAAGTGTGTGTGTGTGAAGGCACAAGGAAACCCATCTGACCTCCTGAAAGTCTTTTCTGTGAGGGTGTAGTATGTATGTTTGTTAAATTATACTGTTTCTTTAAAGAATCTTTTATGAGGAATCTTTCATGTGGTTCTGATATGTGTCATAGATATTCTTAGAATGTGATGATTTCAATATCACAGTTACTAGAATCCAGTTGTTCCTCTAAGCTGGTCGTGGGTTACTTACTCTGAAAATAAAGCTAACTTTCAACTATCAACTGAACTTGGATTTTATCATCATTTCATATGCGAGAGCATACTACATTTATTGGCGACGTTTTTTCTGGGAAAGCTGATCTTCAAACCCACCGACGTGAGCAAATCGAATTTAAGTACAAAAGCGGATGCTGAGCTGAATTGTAAACGGCTGTTTCAACATTTTCCGTGGATTATAATGCCGAAATAAGCGTTCCGCTTCAGAAAGAAAAACTGTGAGTAAATATAAAATACCTTATTTTGGACGCGTTGTTCAAAAGCACTCAGGATTCTGTGCTCGCGACCCAACTGTTCTGTCACTCGCGCTGTTGCTCACGCACTCATCGCTAATCTTTGAACTCGCGCACAACGTCATAGCAACCTCTGCGCTCCACAGCAACGCGCGTTATCGAGCAATTGACGCTTCCAACGTTAAGCGTCACAGCGCAAGCGGCCATTTTGGTGTCAATTTTGTCGTATAAACGCGACTGGCAGCATTTACTTACCATTATATAAAAAGTGGATAAAAGAAGACAGAAATATATTTTAAATCCTACCAAACTAACAAGTAAGATTTATTTGAATACTTTTGTTCTAAATGGCAACATCAAACAACAATAACAGTGGAATTGTAGCACCACCTTCATTTTTAATTGCTCCTGGCAAGCCTCCAACTCCATGGCACAAATGGTTACGAGTTTTTACCAATTACTTGGAAGCAATAGATGCTTTGGAATACTCTGCTTCAAGAAAAAGGGCTATCCTGTTTAATCACTTAGGAGACGCAGGACAACAATTATTTGATAATTTGGCTGTAGTACAAGCTCCACTTGATGATGACACGTGGAATGTTTACACTGAGGCTTTAACGCGCCTTGGCAAACAGTTTAAAGATGAGCCATCAGTCATGGTAGAAAGACATGTTTTCTTCAAAAGGAAACAATTACAAGAAGAGTCCATAGAAGACTATTTGGCAACTTTAAGAGTACTTGCATCAAAATGCGAGTTTGGAACTTATTTAGAAACTGCTCAACGTGATCAGTTAGTCTTTAATTGTTTCAACAAAAAGATCCAGGAGCGGATTTTGACATGTAAAAATCCAACATTGGATGAAATAATTGTAATTGCGAAAAGTATCGAATGTTCTGTAGTTTCCTCCAAGATTTTAGCTGAACACGCCTCCTCTACGAATGTGTGTAATATTTCACAAGCATCTGGTGATGATTGTGTTGTTAATGTTGTTTCTAACCGCAATACTGGCAAAAAAGTTTATGAACAAAAATCTAATGTATTTTGTTACAGATGCGGTTCAAAGTTTCATGTGGGAAACAACCCTAAATGTCCAGCACAAGGTAAAAGGTGTTCGAACTGTAAACGTATAGGTCATTTTGCGGCGTCATGTCGTTTATCTAAAGATAAGACTAAGGTTAATATGGTTTATTCTGAGGAAGAAATTTGTGATGCATTAAATGTTGCTTCTATTTCTTTTGTTCAAATTAATGCTCTATGTGACTTCAGTATCAAAGGTCCTATTTGTGAGATATCTATTGGTATACAATCTTTACAAGTTATGGCGGATTCTGGGTCTCCCATTACCATTTTGGATGAAAGTACTTTTCAGTGTTCTTGGAATGACAAAAAGTTACTTTCCACAGATGTAAATCCCAAGGCATTTGGGGGTTTCGATATAACAATGCGTGGTTATTTCCCTGATAACATAGATTTTAAAGGGCGAGTAATATACACCAAAATTTATGTGGCATTGAATGGCAGAAATATTCTGGGTTGGCAAGATCAGGCCAAACTAGGTATTATTTTAAAACCTGGTCATCCCGAACCCGTTACCTTGGGAGATTTACCTGTTTTATCTGTTTTTGATTATTGTAATGACCCCATTCTCTGCAGTGTTTTAGAAAAATACAAAGTAGTATTTGAGGACAGAATCGGTATGGTATTTTTTGAGCACGATATTAAATTAAAAGACAAGGCTTGTCCTGTTGTCCAGAAGGTACGTCCAGTGCCTCTATCTGTAAGACAAGATTTGAGGAAGCACATAGAATCTCTTATTAATCAAGATATAATATGTCCAATTGATTCTTCAGAATGGGTTTCGGCTGCTGTCATAGCGCGAAAATCTTCTGGGGAAATTCGTTTATGTGCAGACCTTCGGGTACTTAATCGTAACATTGTTATTGATGTGCATCCTTTGCCAAAAATACATGATATGCTGGCCAACATTGGTAGTAGCAAATATTTTTCTACTATTGATTTACGCTCAGCGTATCATCAAATTCCGTTATCTAAAGAATCTCAGCCTCTAACGACATTTGTAACACCTTTTGGAGTGTATATGTATAAGAGATTACCGTTCGGGCTGGCTTCAGCAGCCAGTATATTCCAAAGGTTAATGGATTCCATTTTTAATAATTGTCCGGGAATTCAAGCATTCCAGGATGATATTCTGGTGCATTCTGAGTCTTTGAATCAACACTATATATTAATGGAATATGTTTTAAAATCATTGCAAAATCATGGTCTTACTGTCAACAAAAAGAAATGCAAATTTTTAACAAGTGAGGTTGATTATTTAGGCCACAATCTGTCAAAGGAAGGAATTAAACCTAAAGCTTCTTTGTTAGAAGCTATAAAAAATGCTCCATGTCCTTTAGATAAAGACTCCTTAAGAGCGTTCTTGGGTTTGAGTGAATATTATGCTCGTTTTGTCAAGGGCTATGCGCTAATTGTCCAACCACTTAGAGATCTTTTAAAAAAACATGCCAAGTATGTTTGGTCCATCGAGTCACAAAATGCTTTTGATTCCATAAAAAATATGATTTTGTCTGCTCCCGCTATCAAACCTTTTTCCCATGGTGTACAAAGTATTATCACAGTGGATGCTAGTTCTCGGGGATTGGGCGCTGTTTTAAGTCAAATGATTAAGGGTGAAGAATGCACGATTGCATTCGCTTCACGATCCTTGACATCGGCTGAACTCAATTATAGTACTATCGAACGAGAAGCTTTGGCTTGTTCGTGGTCTGTGGAAAAGTTTAGAATGTACATTTGGGGAACTAGATTTCTTTTATACACAGATCACAAACCGTTAATTTATATGCTTGGGGAGAGCTCTTCTAATAGAGCCTCTTCTAGGTTGGTTAGATTGTTGGCACGTCTCCAAGAATTCAATTTTGAAATTAAATACGTGCCAGGTGGTAAAAATATCCGAGCGGATTGTTTATCACGTTTACCGTTACCCACACAAGAGTTAGTAAATTCTGATTTGGAGTGTGTTTTTGCCATAGAGGATGCTCTTCAAGGAGATAAGATAACTAGACAAGATTGGTTACATAATATGGAGAATGATTCTTGTCTATTAAATGTGAAAAAGTTTTTGATTAAAGGTTGGCCTATGGATAGAAGCATGTCTATAGAAGAGAGACATTTCGCACAAGTTGCACCCGAATTGTCTGTTTCAGGTGATATTTTATTCAGACAAGACAAGGTAGTCCCGCCTGCCGGTGTTAGACAATCTATTATTTCACTTGCACATGAAAGTCATCCAGGTGTTACTGGCACTACCAATAAGATTAAAGCCACTTACTGGTGGCCTGGAATAGATAGTCAAGTAAAGTTGTTCATTAACCAATGTCCCCAATGTTTATGCTCAGATAAGCACTGGAAGTTATCCAATTCACCACTTATACCAGTAGAATGGCCTGAAGCTCCTTGGCAGAAAATTGCATTGGATTTTTCAGGTCCATTTTCTGTTTTTAATTCTGAATTTAAATTTTTATTAGTGGCTGTCGATTATTTTTCTAAATGGATTTATTTTTCTTGTGTTAAGAGTCCAAATTCTGATTCTGTTGTATCATTTTTAAAGCGTTTATTTGTCATTGAGAGTACTCCTCATGAAATAGTTTCTGACAACGGTTCACATTTTGTTTCACAGGAAGTAAATGTATTTTTAAACAAAATGGATGTTAAGCATACGTTTGTTCCTCTTTACAGTCCTTCGTCAAATGGTCTGGTGGAGAGAGCAAACCGTTTGTTGAAAGAGGCAGTTCAAACTGCTTGTGCTAACAAACTTAATATTACAGAATTTCTTTGTGAGAAAATCTGGAATTATAATTGTACTCCACACAGTACCACTGGAGTTTCTCCTTTTGTTTTACTTCGTGATAGAATTCCAACTTCTAAGTTAAATCCTTCTTGGTTAATGAAAAATTCTGATGCCAAGGTTGATTTAGCAAAAATTCGTGAACGTGTAAAAATGAAACAAGAGAGTTACAAAAATCATTACGACAATCGTATGCATGTTGCAGAAAAGCCGCTAACTGTTGGTGATTGGGTCATCATAAAAAAACCGGTTAAAATCTCTAAGGGTCAATCTAAATTTTCTGCTCCTGTGAAAGTAGTAAAAGTTTCTCGAACTGCAGCTCTTTTGTTTGATAGGGGTTGGTGGAATAAAAATGTTCTAATTAAGATCACTGACCAACAAGCAAAGATTATCTCCTCTAACAAGCAGGATACAGGTTTAGTTGATAATTCTAGTTCTGATTGGTATGGAGTTGCTGAATCTTCAACGATACCATCTGTTCCAGTTGATCCTACTTCAAATGGCAATTTTGGTTCTCCATTATTGGATCAAGGAGATTCCAAGAGGGTTTCTAATCTCCCTACTTCACAACCTATTGCAAATACCTTTGGTGCGGGGGATGATATGGGAGTTGGTCGTAGAATCAGATCAGTTCCTTTAAGACTGCACGATTATGTTCTGAATTAATTTATGTCATTTCACACAAAATTTACATTGCTTATTTTAATGTATTAATTTCTTTTCATATTCCTAATTATATTTATCTTTAGTTTAAAATTTATTTATTAGGGGAAGGATGTGTAGTATGTATGTTTGTTAAATTATACTGTTTCTTTAAAGAATCTTTTATGAGGAATCTTTCATGTGGTTCTGATATGTGTCATAGATATTCTTAGAATGTGATGATTCCAATATCACAGTTACTAGAATCCAGTTGTTCCTCTAAGCTGGTCGTGGGTTACTTACTCTGAAAATAAAGCTAACTTTCAACTATCAACTGAACTTGGATTTTATCATCATTTCATATGCGAGAGCATACTACAGAGGGTTTCCTAAGTTGTACAAAGGACTTTAGGAGAAGGAAGGACCTAAAATCTAGGCGAAATGGTTCTAGATCCAAGGAAATCTTTTAGATCAGGCTCAGTTTCTTAAATAGTCTACATTAACATAATCAGGTCCAGGTCTGTGTGGGGCTGAGCTTGTGAACTCCTTAGTAATTAGGCAGATACAACAAAAAGGGGTTTAATATTACAATACAGGTGAAAATTCAGACACCTTGTCGTAGGCTCACCTTGTCCAGGGACCCAAGCATGCTGCCTTTCCACTCTCAGAGCACTTCACCTAACCTACTGTGCAGCTGTTTCACCTTTAATATCACTGTTCCACAGGCAGCATGATGTCACAATGCTCCTTGTCTGTAGCCCAAACCATAAGCCTTTGCAACCCTGACATAATCTACATACTTACGGTGTGTGAAGTCTTGGACCACAAATACAGTGAAGAATAATAGATTGCTACTCTTCAGACATTTTTGCCCATTGGCTCAGATTTGAATGCTTACTGGCCATCTGAGCATCTCTGCCAGGCCACCCTATGTCTAGAGACTGTAGATTTAGAGAGTTTATAAACATTGTCAGTTCATCAATAAAGTGTGCTCTCTTCGGCAGCACATATACTAAAATTGGAACGATACAGAGAAGATTAGCATGGCCCCTGCGCAAGGATGACACGCAAATTCGTGAAGCGTTCCATATTTTAAACAGTTTTTAGGAGAGAAATCTTCTTTGTTTTCAAGACTAATTAAAATAATAAAGCAGGTTCCAGTCCTGTGTCATGTAATATGTATTTTTCAATTAGTCTCTCCTCAACATTTTTAATGTGTTTGCCTTGCAGTAAAGAAGGTGCGCGCTATGTCCAGCTGCATTTAGCAAGGAAGCCTGCAGGACTTCTGGGACTTTTCTTTCTCTTTTTCAGCCTCCCTGTCATTATTCTTCACCACCCCTATATCTATACTGCTACCAGAGATGAGTTGCTTTGTGGGAAGCAGGACAAAGAGAAGGGCAGAGCCTATGCAAATGGTGGCCTCAGGGATGTCTGGGAGTCCCTTTTCAGCAGTACTGTTATAATCTGCCTTGCAACCAGATTGGTGGGGTAAGCTGAAAAACACCATGCCAGATTGGGCACCAGGTCTCTAGGTGCTTGAAGGACATATTGGGTCTACATCCCTCAGTTTCTGAGGTCCAAGAAATGTTCACCCTCCACCCTAATAGAGAGGTCTTGGCCGATCGTGGCTGAGAGGGGAAGAAGGTAGCAGGGCAAGATGCTCATGGTTCTTCTCTAATAATGGACCAACTTCCTCTCTCTCCTTAGCTGTGCTTCTGCCTGGCTACTGGGGCTACCAGTTGTAAGCCTGCAGCCCACAAGGAGCTGGTTTGTTCCTCTCACACATGTAAATGGGTAATCTTTCAATTGCAGACACCTGCCTGCGTCCACAGACCCTTGCACACACACTTTTGTCAACAGGCTTTTTTTGTAGTTAAGAGAAACAGGGATCCATGTTGAAATACAAAAGCAGCACACCATGTGACGGCCATCACATAGAGTCCAGCAGCAAATGGGAAACGTTTAACTAGCCGTGGTCCTATTACTGCAGCTCTACCGTGGAACATCTGCTGGATGAGTCCTCCTGGAGAATATTGAACCTACAACAAGTCTGAGGTAAATAAGATTCCACAGGAATATAATGAAACAGGGACCAACAACTCTTCCGAGCCAGATAGGAGTCGAACCTACAATCTTCTGATCTGTAGTCAGACGCGTTATCCATTGCACCACTGGCCCTATGTAGACATACCCATCCTTTTGTCCTTAAGAGGGCTAGAAAGTGTGTGTGTGTGAAGGCACAAGGAAACCCATCTGACCTCCTGAAAGTCTTTTCTGTGAGGGTTTCCTAAGTTGTACAAAGGGCTTTAGGAGAAGGAAGGACCTAAAAGCTAGGCGAAATGGTCCTAGATCCAAGGAAATCTTTTAGATCAGGCTCAGTTTCTTAAATAGTCTGCATTAACATAATCAGGTCCAGGTCTGTGTGGGGCTGAGCTTGTGAACTCCTTAGTAATTAGGCAGATACAACAAAAAGGGGTTTAATATTACAATACAGGTGAAAATTCAGACACCTTGTCGTAGGCTCACGTTGTCCAGGGACCCAATCATGCTGCCTTTCCACTCTCAGAGCACTTCACCTAACCTACTGTGCAGCTGTTTCACCTTTAATATCACTGTTCCACAGGCAGCGTGATGTCACAATGCTCCTTGTCTGTAGCCCAAACCATGAGCCTTTGCAACCCTGACATAATCTACATACTTACGGTGTGTGAAGTCTTGGACCACAAATGCAGTGAAGAATAATAGAGTGCTACTCTTTAGACATTTTTGCCCATTGGCTCAGATTTGAATGCTTACTGGCCATCTGAACATCTCTGCCAGGCCACCCTATGTCTAGAGACTGTAGATTTAGAGAGTTTATAAACATTGTCAGTTCATCAATAAAGTGTGCTCGCTTCGGCAGCACATATACTAAAATTGGAACGATACAGAGAAGATTAGCATGGCCCCTGCGCAAGGATGACATGCAAATTCGTGAAGTGTTCCATATTTTAAACAGTTTTAGGAGAGAAATCTTCTTTGTTTTCAAGACTAATTAAAATAGTAAAGCAGGTTCCAGTCCTGTGTCATGTAATATGTATTTTTCAATTAGTCTCCCCTCAACATTTTTAATGTATTTGCCTTGCAGTAAAGAAGGTGTGCTCTATGTCCAGCTGCATTTAGCAAGGAAGCCTGCAGGACTTCTGGGACTTTTCTTTCTCTTTTTCAGCCTCCCTGTCATTATTCTTCACCACCCCTATATCTATACTGCTACCAGAGATGAGTTGCTTTGTGGGAAGCAGGACAAAGAGAAGGGCAGGGCCTATGCAAATGATGGCCTCAGGGATGTCTGGGAGTCCCTTTTCAGCAGTACTGTTATAATCTGCCTTGCAACCAGATTGGTGGGGTAAGCTGAAAAACACCATGCCAGATTGGGCACCAGGTCTCTAGGCGCTTGAAGGACATATTGGGTCTACATCCCTCAGTTTCTGAGGTCCAAGAAATGTTCACCCTCCACTCTAATAGAGAGGTCTTGGCCAATCGTCGCTGAGAGGGGAAGAAGGTAGCAGGGCAAGATGCTCATGGTTCTTCTCCAATAATGGACCAACTTCCTCTCTCTCCTTAGCTGTGCTCCTGCCTGGCTACTGGGGCTACCAGTTGTAAGCCTGCAGCCCACAGCCCACAAGGAGCTGGTTTGTTCCTCTCACACATGTAAATGGGTAATCATTCAATTGCACACACCTGCCTGCGTCCACAGACCCTTGCACACACACTTTTGTCAACAGGCTTTTTTTGTAGTTAAGAGAAACAGGGACCCATGTTGAAATACAAAAGCAGCACACCACGTGACGGCCATCACATAGAGTCCAGCAGCAAATGGGAAACGTTTAACTAGCCGTGGTCCTATTACTGCAGCTCTACCGTGGAACATCTGCTGGATGAGTCCTCCTGGAGAATATTGAACCTACAACAAGTCTGAGGTAAATAAGATTCCACAGGAATATAATGAAACAGGGACCAACAACTCTTCCAAGCCAGATAGGAGTTGAACCTACAATCTTCTGATCCGTAGTCAGACGCGTTATCCATTGCGCCACTGGCCCTATGTAGACATACCCATCCTTTTGTCCTTAAGAGGGCTAGAAAGTGTGTGTGTGTGAAGGCACAAGGAAACCCATCTGACCTCCTGAAAGTCTTTTCTGTGAGGGTTTCCTAAGTTGTACAAAGGACTTTAGGAGAAGGAAGGACCTAAAAGCTAGGCGAAATGGTCCTAGATCCAAGGAAATCTTTTAGATCAGGCTCAGTTTCTTAAATAGTCTACATTAACATAATCAGGTCCAGGTCTGTGTGGGGCTGAGCTTGTGAACTCCTTAGTAATTAGGCGGATACAACAAAAAGGGGTTTAATATTACAATACAGGTGAAAATTCAGACACCTTGTCGTAGGCTCACCTTGTCCGGGGACCCAGGCATGCTGCCTTTCCACTCTCAGAGCACTTCACCTAACCTACTGTGCAGCTGTTTCACCTTTAATATCACTGTTCCACAGGCAGCGTGATGTCACAATGCTCCTTGTCTGTAGCCCAAACCATGAGCCTTTGCAACCCTGACATAATCTACATACTTACGGTGTGTGAAATCTTGGACCACAAATACAGTGAAGAATAATAGATTGCTACTCTTCAGACATTTTTGCCCATTGGCTCAGATTTGAATGCTTACTGGCCATCTGAGCATCTCTGCCAGGCCACCCTATGTCTAGAGACTGTAGATTTAGAGAGTTTATAAACATTGTCAGTTCATCAATAAAGTGTGCTCGCTTTGGCAGCACATATACTAAAATTGGAACGATACAGAGAAGATTAGCAAGGCCCCTGCGCAAGGATGACACGCAAATTCGTGAAGCGTTCCATATTTTAAACAGTTTTTAGGAGAGAAATCTTCTTTGTTTTCAAGACTAATTAAAATAATAAAGCAGGTTCCAGTCCTGTGTCATGTAATATGTATTTTTCAATTAGTCTCTCCTCAACATTTTTAATGTATTTGCCTTGCAGTAAAGAAGGTGCCCTCTATGTCCAGCTGCATTTAGCAAGGAAGCCTGCAGGACTTCTGGGACTTTTCTTCCTCTTTTTCAGCCTCCCTGTCATTATTCTTCACCACCCCTATATCTATACTGCTACCAGAGATGAGTTGCTTTGTGGGAAGCAGGACAAAGAGAAGGGCAGGGCCTATGCAAATGATGGCCTCAGGGATGTCGGGGAGTCCCTTTTCAGCAGTACTGTTATAATCTGCCTTGCAACCAGATTGGTGGGGTAAAGCTGAAAAACGCCATGCCAGATTGGGCACCAGGTCTCTAGGCGCTTGGAAGACATATTGGGTCTACATCCCTCAGTTTCTGAGGTCCAAGAAATGTTCACCCTCCACCCTAATAGAGAGGTCTTGGCCGATCGTGGCTGAGAGGGGAAGAAGGTAGCAGGGCAAGATGCTCATGGTTCTGCTTTAATAATGGACCAACTTCCTCTCTCTCCTTAGCTGTGCTTCTGCCTGGCTACTGGGGCTACCAGTTCTAAGCCTGCAGCCCACAAGGAGCTGGTTTGTCCCTCTCACACTTGTAAATGGGTAATCATTCAATTGCACACACCTGCCTGCGTCCACAGACCCTTGCACACACACTTTTGTCAACAAGCTTTTTTTGTGGTTAAGAGAATCAGGGACCCATGTTGAAATACAAAAGCAGCACACCACGTGACGGCCATAACATAGAGTCCAGCAGCAAATGGGAAACGTTTAACTAGCCGTGGTCCTATTACTGCAGTTCTACCGTGGAACATCTGCTGGATGAGTCCTCCTGGAGAATATTGAACCTACAACAAGTCTGAGGTAAATAAGATTCCACAGGAATACAATGAAACAGGGACCAACAACTCTTCCGAGCCAGATAGGAGTCGAACCTACAATCTTCTGATCCGTAGTCAGACACGTTATCCATTACGCCACTGGCCCTATGTAGACATACCCATCCTTGTCTCCTTAAGAGGGCTAGAAAGTGTGTGTGTGTGAAGGCACAAGGAAACCCATCTGACCTCCTGAAAGTCTTTTCTGTGAGGGTTTCCTAAGTTGTACAAAGGACTTTAGGAGAAGGAAGGACCTAAAATCTAGGCAAAATGGTCCTAGATCCAAGGAAATCTTTTAGATCAGGCTCAGTTTCTTAAATAGTCTGCATTAACATAATCAGGTCCAGGTCTGTGTGGGGCTGAGCTTGTGAACTCCTTAGTAATTAGGTGGATACAACAAAAAGGGGTTTAGTATTACAATACAGGTGAAAATTCAGACACCTTGTCGTAGGCTCACCTTGTCCAGGGACCCAAGCATGCTGCCTTTCCACTCTCAGAGCACTTCACCTAACCTACTGTGCAGCTGTTTCACCTTTAATATCACTGTTCCACAGGCAGCGTGATGTCACAATCCTCCTTGTCTGTAGCCCAAACCATGAGCCTTTGCAACCCTGACATAATCTACATACTT
>NC_136067.1:1130824778-1130852278 GCF_964261635.1 Lissotriton helveticus | reverse complement strand
GAAGGGCAGGGCCTATGCAAATGATGGCCTCAGGGATGTCTGGGAGTCCCTTTTCAGCAGTACTGTTATAATCTGCCTTGCAACCAGATTGGTGGGGTAAGCTGAAAAACACCATGCCAGATTGGGCACCAGGTCTCTAGGCACTTGAAGGACATATTGGGTCTACATCCCTCAGTTTCTGAGGTCCAAGAAATGTTCACCCTCCACTCTAATAGAGAGGTCTTGGCCGATCGTCGCTGAGAGGGGAAGAAGGTAGCAGGGCAAGATGCTCATGGTTCTTCTCCAATAATGGACCAACTTCCTCTCTCTCCTTAGCTGTGCTCCTGCCTGGCTACTGGGGCTACCAGTTGTAAGCCTGCAGCCCACAAGGAGCTGGTTTGTTCCTCTCACACATGTAAATGGGTAATCATTCAATTGCACACACCTGCCTGCGTCCACAGACCCTTGCACACACACTTTTGTCAACAGGCTTTTTTTGTAGTTAAGAGAAACAGGGACCCATGTTGAAATACAAAAGCAGCACACCACGTGACGGCCATCACATAGAGTCCAGCAGCAAATGGGAAACGTTTAACTAGCCGTGGTCCTATTACTGCAGCTCTACCATGGAACATCTGCTGGATGAGTCCTCCTGGAGAATATTGAACCTACAACAAGTCTGAGGTAAATAAGATTCCACAGGAATATAATGAAACAGGGACCAACAACTCTTCCGAGCCAGATAGGAGTCGAACCTACAATCTTCTGATCCGTAGTCAGACGCGTTATCCATTGCGCCACTGGCCCTATGTAGACATACCCATCCTTTTGTCCTTAAGAGGGCTAGAAAGTGTGTGTGTGTGAAGGCACAAGGAAACCCATCTGACCTCCTGAAAGTCTTTTCTGTGAGGGTTTCCTAAGTTGTACAAAGGACTTTAGGAGAAGGAAGGACCTAAAAGCTAGGCGAAATGGTCCTAGATCCAAGGAAATCTTTTAGATCAGGCTCAGTTTCTTAAATAGTCTGCATTATTATAATGAGGTCCAGGTCTGTGTGGGGCTGAGCTTGTGAACTCCTTAGTAATTAGGCGGATACAACAAAAAGGGGTTTAATATTACAATACAGGTGAAAATTCAGACACCTTGTCGTAGGCTCACCTTGTCCAGGGACCCAAGCATGCTGCCTTTCCACTCTCAGAGCACTTCACCTAACCTACTGTGCAGCTGTTTCACCTTTAATATCACTGTTCCACAGGCAGCGTGATGTCACAATGCTCCTTGTCTGTAGCCCAAACCATGAGCCTTTGCAACCCTGACATAATCTACATACTTACGGTGTGTGAAGTCTTGGACCACAAATACAGTGAAGAATAATAGATTGCTACTCTGCAGACATTTTTGCCCATTGGCTCAGATTTGAATGCTTCCTGGCCATCTGAGCATCTCTGCCAGGCCACCCTATGTCTAGAGACTGTAGATTTAGAGAGTTTATAAACATTGTCAGTTCATCAATAAAGTGTGCTCGCTTCGGCAGCACATATACTAAAATTGGAACGATACAGAGAAGATTAGCATGGCCCCTGCGCAAGGATGACACGCAAATTCGTGAAGCGTTCCATATTTTAAACAGTTTTTAGGAGAGAAATCTTCTTTGTTTTCAAGACTAATTAAAATAATAAAGCAGGTTCCAGTCCTGCGTCATGTAATATGTATTTTTCAATTAGTCTCTCCTCAACATTTTTAATGTATTTGCCTTGCAGTAAAGAAGGTGCCCTCTATGTCCAGCTGCATTTAGCAAGGAAGCCTGCAGGACTTCTGGGACTTTTCTTTCTCTTTTTCAGCCTCCCTGTCATTATTC
This sequence comes from Lissotriton helveticus, assembly GCF_964261635.1. NCBI lineage: Eukaryota > Metazoa > Chordata > Amphibia > Caudata > Salamandridae > Lissotriton > Lissotriton helveticus. Next base: position 1,130,850,444 of record NC_136067.1, on the reverse strand, counting down.
TTCACCACCCCTATATCTATACTGCTACCAGAGATGAGTTGCTTTGTGGGAAGCAGGACAAAGAGAAGGGCAGGGCCTATGCAAATGATGGCCTCAGGGATGTCTGGGAGTCCCTTTTCAGCAGTACTGTTATAATCTGCCTTGCAACCAGATTGGTGGGGTAAAGCTGAAAAACACCATGCCAGATTGGGCACCAGGTCTCTAGGCGCTTGGAAGACATATTGGGTCTACATCCCTCAGTTTCTGAGGTCCAAGAAATGTTCACCCTCCACCCTAATAGACAGGTCGTGGCCGATCGTGGCCGAGAGGGGAAGAAGGTAGCAGAGCAAGATGCTCATGGTTCTGCTTTAATAATGGACCAACTTCCTCTCTCTCCTTAGCTGTGCTTCTGCCTGGCTACTGGGGCTACCAGTTGTAAGCCTGCAGCCCACAAGCAGCTGGTTTGTCCCTCTCACACATGTAAATGGGTAATCATTCAATTGCACACACCTGCCTGCGTCCACAGACCATTGCACACACACTTTTGTCAACAAGCTTTTTTTGTGGTTAAGAGAATCAGGGACCCATGTTGAAATACAAAAGCAGCACACCACGTGACGGCCATCACATAGAGTCCAGCAGCAAATGGGAAACGTTTAACTAGCCGTGGTCCTATTACTGCAGTTCTACCGTGGAACATCTGCTGGATGAATCCTCCTGGAGAATATTGAACCTACAACAAGTCTGAGGTAAATAAGATTCCACAGGAATATAATGAAACACGGACCAACAACTCTTCCGAGCCAGATAGGAGTCGAACCTACAATCTTCTGATCCATAGTTAGACACGTTATCCATTACGCCACTGGCCCTATGTAGACATACCCATCCTTTTCTCCTTAAGAGGGCTAGAAAGTGTGTGTGTGTGTGAAGGCACAAGGAAACCCATCTGACCTCCTGAAAGTCTTTTCTGTGAGGGTTTCCTAAGTTGTACAAAGGACTTTAGGAGAAGGAAGGACCTAAAATCTAGGCGAAATGGTCCTAGATCCAAGGAAATCTTTTAGATCAGGCTCAGTTTCTTAAATAGTCTGCATTAACATAATCAGGTCCAGGTCTGTGTGGGGCTGAGCTTGTGAACTCCTTAGTAATTAGGCGGATACAACAAAAAGGGGTTTAATATTACAATACAGGTGAAAATTCAGACACCTTGTCGTAGGCTCACCTTGTCCAGGGACCCAAGCATGCTGCCTTTCCACTCTCAGAGCACTTCACCTAACCTACTGTGCAGCTGTTTCACCTTTAATATCACTGTTCCACAGGCAGCGTGATGTCACAATGCTCCTTGTCTGTAGCCCAAACCATGAGCCTTTGCAACCCTGACATAATCTACATACTCACGGTATGTGAAGTCTTGGACCACAAATACAGTGAAGAATAATAGATTGCTACTCTTCAGACATTTTTGCCCATTGGCTCAGATTTGAATGCTTACTGGCCATCTGAGCATCTCTGCCAGGCCACCCTATGTCTAGAGACTGTAGATTTAGAGAGTTTATAAACATTGTCAGTTCATCAATAAAGTGTGCTCGCTTCGGCAGCACATATACTAAAATTGGAACGATACAGAGAAGATTAGCATGGCCCCTGCGCAAGGATGACACGCAAATTCGTGAAGCGTTCCATATTTTAAACAGTTTTTAGGAGAGAAATCTTCTTTGTTTTCAAGACTAATTAAAATAATAAAGCAGGTTCCAGTCCTGTGTCATGTAATATGTATTTTTGCATTAGTCTCTCCTCAGCATTTTTAATGTATTTGCCTTGCAGTAAAGAAGGTGCGCTCTATGTCCAGCTGCATTTAGCAAGGAAGCCTGCAGGACTTCTGGGACTTTTCTTTCTCTTTTTCAGCCTCCCTGTCATTATTCTTCACCACCCCTATATCTATACTGCTACCAGAGATGAGTTGCTTTGTGGGAAGCAGGACAAAGAGAAGGGCAGGGCCTATGCAAATGATGGCCTCAGGGATGTCTGGGAGTCCCTTTTCAGCAGTACTGTTATAATCTGCCTTGCAACCAGATTGGTGGGGTAAAGCTGAAAAACACCATGCCAGATTTGGCACCAGGTCTCTAGGCGCTTGGAAGACATTTTGGGTCTACAACCCTCAGTTTCTGAGGTCCAAGAAATGTTCACCCTCCACCCTAATAGAGAGGTCTTGGCTAATCATGGCCGATCGTGGCCAAGAGGGGAAAGAAGGTAGCAGGGCAAGATGCTCATGGTTCTGCTTTAATAATGGACCAACTTCCTCTCTCTCCTTAGCTGTGCTTCTGCCTGGCTACTGGGGCTACCAGTTGTAAGCCTGCAGCCCACAAGGAGCTGGTTTGTCCCTCTTACACATGTAAATGGGTAATCATTCAATTGCACACACACTTTTGTCAACAAGCTTTTTTTGTGGCTAAGAGAATCAGGGACCCATGTTGAAATACAAAAGCAGCACACCACGTGACGGCCATCACATAGAGTCCAGCAGCAAATGGGAAACGTTTAACTAGCCGTGGTCCTATTACTGCAGTTCTACCGTGGAACATCTGCTGGATGAGTCCTCCTGGAGAATATTGAACCTACAACAAGTCTGAGGTAAATAAGATTCCACAGGAATATAATGAAACAGGGACCTACAACTCTTCCGAGCCAGATAGGAGTCGAATCTACAATCTTCTGATCCGTAGTCAGACGCGTTATCCATTGCGCCACTGGCCCTATGTAGACATACCCATCCTTTTGTCCTTAAAAGGGCTAGAAAGTGTGTGTGTGAAGGCACAAGGAAACCCATCTGACCTCCTGAAAGTCTTTTCTGTGAGGGTTTCCTAAGTTGTACAAAGGACTTTAGGAGAAGGAAGGACCTAAAATCTAGGCGAAATGGTCCTAGATCCAAGGAAATCTTTTAGATCAGGCTCAGTTTCTTAAATAGTCTGCATTAACATAATCAGGTCCAGGTCTGTGTGGGGCTGAGCTTGTGAACTCCTTAGTAATTAGGCGGATACAACAAAAAGGGGTTTAATATTACAATACAGGTGAAAATTCAGACACCTTGTCGTAGGCTCACCTTGTCCAGGGACCCAAGCATGCTGCCTTTCCACTCTCAGAGCACTTCACCTAACCTACTGTGCAGCTGTTTCACCTTTAATATCACTGTTCCACAGGCAGCGTGATGTCACAATGCTCCTTGTCTGTAGCCCAAACCATGAGCCTTTGCAACCCTGACATAATCTACATACTTACGGTGTGTGAAGTCTTGGACCACAAATACAGTGAAGAATAATAGATTGCTACTCTTCAGACATTTTTGCCCATTGGCTCAGATTTGAATGCTTACTGGCCATCTGAGCATCTCTGCCAGGCCACCCTATGTCTAGAGACTGTAGATTTAGAGAGTTTATAAACATTGTCAGTTCATCAATAAAGTGTGCTTGCTTCGGCAGCACATATACTAAAATTGGAACGATACAGAGAAGATTAGCATGGCCCCTGCGCAAGGATGACACGCAAATTCATGAAGCGTTCCATATTTTAAACAGTTTTTAGGAGAGAAATCTTCTTTGTTTTCAAGACTAATTAAAATAATAAAGCAGGTTCCAGTCCTGTGTCATGTAATATGTATTTTTGCATTAGTCTCTCCTCAACATTTTTAATGTATTTGCCTTGCAGTAAAGAAGGTGCGCTCTATGTCCAGCTGCATTTAGCAAGGAAGCCTGCAGGACTTCTGGGACTTTTCTTTCTCTTTTTCAGCCTCCCTGTCATTATTCTTCACCACCCCTATATCTATACTGCTACCAGAGATGAGTTGCTTTGTGGGAAGCAGGACAAAGAGAAGGGCAGGGCCTATGCAAAGGATGGCCTCAGGGATGTCTGGGAGTCCCCTTTCAGCAGTACTGTTATAATCTGCCTTGCAACCAGATTGGTGGGGTAAAGCTGAAAAACACCATGCCAGATTGGGCACCAGGTCTCTAGGCGCTTGGAAGACATATTGGGTCTACAACCCTCAGTTTCTGAGGTCCAAGAAATGTTCACCCTCCACCCTAATAGAGAGGTCTTGGCCGATCGTGGCCGAGAGGGGAAGAAGGTAGCAGGGCAAGATGTTTATGGTTCTGCTTTAATAATGGACCAACTTCCTCTCTCTCCTTAGCTGTGCTTCTGCCTGGCTACTGGGGCTACCAGTTGTAAGCCTGCAGCCCACAAGGAGCTGGTTTGTCCCTCTCACATATGTAAATGGGTAATCATTCAATTGCACACACCTGCCTGCGTCCACAGACCCTTGCACACACACTTTTGTCAACAAGCTTTTTTTGTGGTTAAGAGAATCAGGGACCCATGTTGAAATACAAAAGCAGCACACCACGTGACGGCCATCACATAGAGTCCAGCAGCAAATGGGAAACGTTTAACTAGCCGTGGTCCTATTACTGCAGTTCTACCGTGGAACATCTGCTGGATGAGTCCTCCTGGAGAATATTGAACCTACAACAAGTCTGAGGTAAATAAGATTCCACAGGAATATAATGAAACAGGGACCTACAACTCTTCCGAGCCAGATAGGAGTCGAATCTACAATCTTCTGATCCGTAGTCAGACGTGTTATCCATTGCGCCACTGGCCCTATGTAGACATACCCATCCTTTTGTCCTAAAGAGGGCTAGAAAGTGTGTGTGTGTGTGTGTGTGAAGGCACAAGGAAACCCATCTGACCTCCTGAAAGTCTTTTCTGTGAGGGTTTCCTAAGTTGTACAAAGGACTTTAGGAGAAGGAAGGACCTAAAATCTAGGCGAAATGGTTCTAGATCCAAGGAAATCTTTTAGATCAGTCTCAGTTTCTTAAATAGTCTACATTAACATAATCAGGTCCAGGTCTGTGTGGGGCTGAGCTTGTGAACTCCTTAGTAATTAGGCGGATACAACAAAAAGGGGTTTAATATTACAATACAGGTGAAAATTCAGACACCTTGTCGTAGGCTCACCTTGTCCAGGGACCCAAGCATGCTGCCTTTCCACTCTCAGAGCACTTCACCTAACCTACTGTGCAGCTGTTTCACCTTTAATATCACTGTTCCACAGACAGCGTGATGTCACAATGCTCCTTGTCTGTAGCCCAAACCATGAGCCTTTGCAACCCTGACATAATCTACATACTTACGGTGTGTGAAGTCTTGGACCACAAATGCAGTGAAGAATAATAGAGTGCTACTCTTCAGACATTTTTGCCCATTGGCTCAGATTTGAATGCTTACTGGCCATCTGAGCATCTCTGCCAGGCCACCCTATGTCTAGAGACTGTAGATTTAGAGAGTTTATAAACCTTGTCAGTTCATCAATAAAGTGTGCTCGCTTCGGCAGCACATATACTAAAATTGGAACGATACAGAGAAGATTAGCTATTGCCCCTGCGCAAGGATGACACGCAAATTCGTGAAGCGTTCCATATTTTAAACAGTTTTTAGGAGAGAAATCTTCTTTGTTTTCAAGACTAATTAAAATAATAAAGCAGGTTTCAGTCCTGTGTCATGTAATATGTATTTTTCAATTAGTCTCCCCTCAACATTTTTAATGTGTTTGCCTTGCCGTAAAGAAGGTGCGCTCTATGTCCAGCTGCATTTAGCAAGGAAGCCTGCAGGACTTTTCTTTCTCTTTTTCAGCCTCCCTGTCATTATTCTTCACCACCCCTTATATCTATACTGCTACCAGAGATGAGTTGCTTTGTGGGAAGCAGGACAAAGAGAAGGGCAGGGCCTATGCAAATGATGGCCTCAGGGATGTCTGGGAGTCCCTTTTCAGCAGTACTGTTATAATCTGCCTTGCAACCAGATTGGTGGGGTAAGCTGAAAAACACCATGCCAGATTGGGCACCAGGTCTCTCGGCGCTTGAAGGACATATTGGGTCTACATCCCTCAGTTTCTGAGGTCCAAGAAATGTTCACCCTCCACCCTAATAGAGAGGTCTTGGCCGATCGTGGCTGAGAGGGGAAGAAGGTAGCAGGGCAAGATGCTCATGGTTCTTCTCTGATAATGGACCAAATTCCTCTCTCTCCTTAGCTGTGCTTCTGCCTGGCTACTGGGGCTACCAGTTGTAAGCCTGCAGCCCACAAGGAGCGGGTTTGTCCCTCTCACACATGTAAATGGGTAAGCATTCAATTGCACACACCTGCCTGCGTCCACAGACCCTTGCACACACACTTATGTCAACAAGCTTTTTTTGTGGTTAAGAGAATCAGGGACCCATGCTGAAATACAAAAGCAGCACACCACGTGACGGCCATCACATAGAGTCCAGCAGCAAATGGGAAACGTTTAACTAGCCGTGGTCCTATTACTGCAGCTCTACCGTGGAACATCTGCTGGATGAGTCCTCCTGGAGAATATTGAACCTACAAGTCTGAGGTAAATAAGATTCCACAGGAATATAATGAAACAGGGACCTACAACTCTTCCGAGCCAGATAGGAGTCGAATCTACAATCTTCTGATCCGTAGTCAGACGTGTTATCCATTGCGCCACTGGCCCTATGTAGACATACCCATCCTTTTGTCCTAAAGAGGGCTAGAAAGTGTGTGTGTGTGTGTGTGTGAAGGCACAAGGAAACCCATCTGACCTCCTGAAAGTCTTTTCTGTGAGGGTTTCCTAAGTTGTACAAAGGACTTTAGGAGAAGGAAGGACCTAAAATCTAGGCGAAATGGTTCTAGATCCAAGGAAATCTTTTAGATCAGTCTCAGTTTCTTAAATAGTATACATTAACATAATCAGGTCCAGGTCTGTGTGGGGCTGAGCTTGTGAACTCCTTAGTAATTAGGCGGATACAACAAAAAGGGGTTTAATATTACAATACAGGTGAAAATTCAGACACCTTGTCGTAGGCTCACCTTGTCCAGGGACCCAAGCATGCTGCCTTTCCACTCTCAGAGCACTTCACCTAACCTACTGTGCAGCTGTTTCACCTTTAATATCACTGTTCCACAGGCAGCGTGATGTCACAATGCTCCTTGTCTGTAGCCCAAACCATGAGCCTTTGCAACCCTGACATAATCTACATACTTACGGTGTGTGAAGTCTTGGACCACAAATGCAGTGAAGAATAATAGAGTGCTACTCTTCAGACATTTTTGCCCATTGGCTCAGATTTGAATGCTTACTGGCCATCTGAGCATCTCTGCCAGGCCACCCTATGTCTAGAGACTGTAGATTTAGAGAGTTTATAAACCTTGTCAGTTCATCAATAAAGTGTGCTCGCTTCGGCAGCACATATACTAAAATTGGAACGATACAGAGAAGATTAGCATTGCCCCTGCGCAAGGATGACACACAAATGCATGAAGCGTTCCATATTTTAAACAGTTTTTAGGAGAGAAATCTTCTTTGTTTTCAAGACTAATTAAAATAATAAAGCAGGTTCCAGTCCTGTGTCATGTAATATGTATTTTTCAATTAGTCTCCCCTCAACATTTTTAATGTGTTTGCCTTGCCGTAAAGAAGGTGCGCTCTATGTCCAGCTGCATTTAGCAAGGAAGCCTGCAGGACTTTTCTTTCTCTTTTTCAGCCTCCCTGTCATTATTCTTCACCACCCCTTATATCTATACTGCTACCAGAGATGAGTTGCTTTGTGGGAAGCAGGACAAAGAGAAGGGCAGGGCCTATGCAAATGATGGCCTCAGGGATGTCTGGGAGTCCCTTTTCAGCAGTACTGTTATAATCTGCCTTGCAACCAGATTGGTGGGGTAAGCTGAAAAACACCATGCCAGATTGGGCACCAGGTCTCTCGGCGCTTGAAGGACATATTGGGTCTACATCCCTCAGTTTCTGAGGTCCAAGAAATGTTCACCCTCCACCCTAATAGAGAGGTCTTGGCCGATCGTGGCTGAGAGGGGAAGAAGGTAGCAGGGCAAGATGCTCATGGTTCTTCTCTGATAATGGACCAAATTCCTCTCTCTCCTTAGCTGTGCTTCTGCCTGGCTACTGGGGCTACCAGTTGTAAGCCTGCAGCCCACAAGGAGCGGGTTTGTCCCTCTCACACATGTAAATGGGTAAGCATTCAATTGCACACACCTGCCTGCGTCCACAGACCCTTGCACACACACTTATGTCAACAAGCTTTTTTTGTGGTTAAGAGAATCAGGGACCCATGCTGAAATACAAAAGCAGCACACCACATGACGGCCATCACATAGAGTCCAGCAGCAAATGGGAAACGTTTAACTAGCCGTGGTCCTATTACTGCAGCTCTACAGTGGAACATCTGCTGGATGAGTCCTCCTGGAGAATATTGAACCTACAACAAGTCTGAGGTAAATAAGATTCCACAGGAATATAATGAAACAGGGACCTACAACTCTTCCGAGCCAGATAGGAGTCAAACCTACAATCTTCTGATCCGTAGTCAGACGCGTTATCCATTGCGCCACTGGCCCTATGTAGACATACCCATCCTTTTGTCCTTAAGAGGGCTAGAAAGTGTGTGTGTGTGAAGGCACAAGGAAACCCATCTGACCTCCTGAAAGTCTTTTCTGTGAGGGTTTCCTAAGTTGTACAAAGGACTTTAGGAGAAGGAAGGACCTAAAAGCTAGGCGAAATGGTCCTAGATCCAAGGAAATCTTTTAGATCAGGCTCAGTTTCTTAAATAGTCTGCATTAACATAATCAGGTCCAGGTCTGTGTGGGGCTGAGCTTGTGAACTCCTTAGTAATTAGGCGGATACAACAAAAAGGGGTTTAATATTACAATACAGGTGAAAATTCAGACACCTTGTCGTAGGCTCACCTTGTCCAGGGACCCAAGCATGCTGCCCTTTCCACTCTCAGAGCACTTCACCTAACCTACTGTGCAGCTGTTTCACCTTTAATATCACTGTACCACAGGCAGCGTGATGTCACAATGCTCCTTGTCTGTAGCCCAAACCATGAGCCTTTGCAACCCTGACATAATCTACATACTTACGGTGTGTGAAGTCTTGGACCACAAATGCAGTGAAGAATAATAGAGTGCTACTCTTCGGACATTTTTGCCCATTGGCTCAGATTTGAATGCTTACTGGCCATCTGAGCAGCTCTGCCAGGCCACCCTATGTCTGGAGACTGTAGATTTAGAGAGTTTATAAACATTGTCAGTTCATCAATAAAGTGTGCTCGCTTCGGCAGCACATATACTAAAATTGGAATGATACAGAGAAGATTAGCATGGCCCCTGCGCAAGGATGACACACAAATTCGTGAAGCGTTCCATATTTTAAACAGTTTTTAGGAGAGAAATCTTCTTTGTTTTTAAGACTAATTAAAATAATAAAGCAGGTTCCAGTCCTGTGTCATGTAATATGTATTTTTCAACTAGTCTTCCCTCAACATTTTTAATGTATTTGCCTTGCCATAAAGAAGGTGCGCTCTATGTCCAGCTGCATTTAGCAAGGAAGCCTGCAGGACTTCTGGGACTTTTCTTTCTCTTTTTCAGCCTCCCTGTCATTATTCTTCACCACCCCTATATCTATACTGCTACCAGAGATGAGTTGCTTTGTGGGAAGCAGGACAAAGAGAAGGGCAGGGCCTATGCAAATGATGGCCTCAGGGATGTCTGGGAGTCCCTTTTCAGCAGTACTGTTATAATCTGCCTTGCAACCAGATTGGTGGGGTAAGCTGAAAAACACCATGCCAGATTGGGCACCAGGTCTCTAGGCGCTTGAAGGACATATTGGGTCTACATCCCTCAGTTTCTGAGGTCCAAGAAATGGTCACCCTCCACCCTAATAGAGAGGTCTTGGCCGATCGTGGCTGAGAGGGGAAGAAGGTAGCAGGGCAAGATGCTCCTGGTTCTTCTCTGATAATGGACCAACTTCCTCTCTCTCCTTAGCTGTGCTTCTGCCTGGCTACTGGGGCTACCAGTTGTAAGCCTGCAGCCCACAAGGAGCTGGTTTGTCCCTCTCACACATGTAAATGGGTAAGCATACAATTGCACACACCTGCCTGCGTCCACAGACCCTTGCACACACACTTTTGTCAACAAGCTTTTTTTGTAGTTAAGAGAATCAGGGACCCATGTTGAAATACAAAAGCAGTACACCACGTGACGGCCATCACATAGAGTCCAGCAGCAAATGGGAAACATTTAACTAGCCGTGGTCCTATTACTGCAGCTCTACAGTGGAACATCTGCTGGATGAGTCCTCCTGGAGAATATTGAACCTACAACAAGTCTGAGGTAAATAAGATTCCACAGGAATATAATGAAACAGGGACCTACAACTCTTCCGAGCCAGATAGGAGTCAAACCTACAATCTTCTGATCCGTAGTCAGACGCGTTATCCATTGCGCCACTGGCCCTATGTAGACATACCCATCCTTTTGTCCTTAAGAGGGCTAGAAAGTGTGTGTGTGTGAAGGCACAAGGAAACCCATCTGACCTCCTGAAAGTCTTTTCTGTGAGGGTTTCCTAAGTTGTACAAAGGACTTTAGGAGAAGGAAGGACCTAAAAGCTAGGCGAAATGGTCCTAGATCCAAGGAAATCTTTTAGATCAGGCTCAGTTTCTTAAATAGTCTGCATTAACATAATCAGGTCCAGGTCTGTGTGGGGCTGAGCTTGTGAACTCCTTAGTAATTAGGCGGATACAACAAAAAGGGGTTTAATATTACAATACAGGTGAAAATTCAGACACCTTGTCGTAGGCTCACCTTGTCCAGGGACCCAAGCATGCTGCCCTTTCCACTCTCAGAGCACTTCACCTAACCTACTGTGCAGCTGTTTCACCTTTAATATCACTGTTCCACAGGCAGCGTGATGTCACAATGCTCCTTGTCTGTAGCCCAAACCATGAGCCTTTGCAACCCTGACATAATCTACATACTTACGGTGTGTGAAGTCTTGGACCACAAATGCAGTGAAGAATAATAGAGTGCTACTCTTCGGACATTTTTGCCCATTGGCTCAGATTTGAATGCTTACTGGCCATCTGAGCATCTCTGCCAGGCCACCCTATGTCTGGAGACTGTAGATTTAGAGAGTTTATAAACATTGTCAGTTCATCAATAAAGTGTGCTCGCTTCGGCAGCACATATACTAAAATTGGAATGATACAGAGAAGATTAGCATGGCCCCTGCGCAAGGATGACACACAAATTCGTGAAGCGTTCCATATTTTAAACAGTTTTTAGGAGAGAAATCTTCTTTGTTTTTAAGACTAATTAAAATAATAAAGCAGGTTCCAGTCCTGTGTCATGTAATATGTATTTTTCAACTAGTCTTCCCTCAACATTTTTAATGTATTTGCCTTGCCATAAAGAAGGTGCGCTCTATGTCCAGCTGCATTTAGCAAGGAAGCCTGCAGGACTTCTGGGACTTTTCTTTCTCTTTTTCAGCCTCCCTGTCATTATTCTTCACCACCCCTATATCTATACTGCTACCAGAGATGAGTTGCTTTGTGGGAAGCAGGACAAAGAGAAGGGCAGGGCCTATGCAAATGATGGCCTCAGGGATGTCTGGGAGTCCCTTTTCAGCAGTACTGTTATAATCTGCCTTGCAACCAGATTGGTGGGGTAAGCTGAAAAACACCATGCCAGATTGGGCACCAGGTCTCTAGGCGCTTGAAGGACATATTGGGTCTACATCCCTCAGTTTCTGAGGTCCAAGAAATGGTCACCCTCCACCCTAATAGAGAGGTCTTGGCCGATCGTGGTTGAGAGGGGAAGAAGGTAGCAGGGCAAGATGCTCCTGGTTCTTCTCTGATAATGGACCAACTTCCTCTCTCTCCTTAGCTGTGCTTCTGCCTGACTACTGGGGCTACCAGTTGTAAGCCTGCAGCCCACAAGGAGCTGGTTTGTCCCTCTCACACATGTAAATGGGTAAGCATACAATTGCACACACCTGCCTGCGTCCACAGACCCTTGCACACACACTTTTGTCAACAAGCTTTTTTTGTAGTTAAGAGAATCAGGGACCCATGTTGAAATACAAAAGCAGTACACCACGTGACGGCCATCACATAGAGTCCAGCAGCAAATGGGAAACATTTAACTAGCCGTGGTCCTATTACTGCAGCTCTACCGTGGAACATCTGCTGGATGAGTCCTCCTGGAGAATATTGAACCTACAACAAGTCTGAGGTAAATAAGATTCCACAGGAATATAATGAAACAGGGACTTACAACTCTTCCAAGCCAGATAGGAGTCGAACCTACAATCTTCTGATCTGTAGTCAGACACGTTATCCATTGCACCACTGGCCCTATGTAGACATACCCATCCTTTTGTCCTTAAGAGGGCTAGAAAGTGTGTGTGTGTGAAGGCACAAGGAAACCCATCTGACCTCCTGAAAGTCTTTTCTGTGAGGGTTTCCTAAGTTGTACAAAGGACTTTAGGAGAAGGAAGGACCTAAAATTTAGGCGAAATGGTTCTAGATCCAAGGAAATCTTTTAGATCAGGCTCAGTTTCTTAAATAGTCTACATTAACATAATCAGGTCCAGGTCTGTGTGGGGCTGAGCTTGTGAACTCCTTAGTAATTAGGCGGATACAACAAAAAGGGGTTTAATATTACAATACAGGTGAAAATTCAGACACCTTGTCGTAGGCTCACCTTGTCCAGGGACCCAAGCATGCTGCCTTTCCACTCTCAGAGCACTTCACCTAACCTACTGTGCAGCTGTTTCACCTTTAATATCACTGTTCCACAGGCAGCGTGATGTCACAATGCTCCTTGTCTGTAGCCCAAACCATAAGCCTTTGCATCCCTGACATAATCTACATACTTACGGTGTGTGAAGTCTTGGACCACAAATACAGTGAAGAATAATAGATTGCTACTCTTCAGACATTTTTGCCCATTGGCTCAGATTTGAATGCTTACTGGCCATCTGAGCATCTCTGCCAGGCCACCCTATGTCTAGAGACTGTAGATTTAGAGAGTTTATAAACATTGTCAGTTCATCAATAAAGTGTGCTCTCTTCGGCAGCACATATACTAAAATTGGAACGATACAGAGAAGATTAGCATGGCCCCTGCGCAAGGATGACACGCAAATTCGTGAAGCGTTCCATATTTTAAACAGTTTTTAGGAGAGAAATCTTCTTTGTTTTCAAGACTAATTAAAATAATAAAGCAGGTTCCAGTCCTGTGTCATGTAATATGTATTTTTCAATTAGTCTCTCCTCAACATTTTTAATGTATTTGCCTTGCAGTAAAGAAGGTGCGCGCTATGTCCAGCTGCATTTAGCAAGGAAGCCTGCAGGACTTCTGGGACTTTTCTTTCTCTTTTTCAGCCTCCCTGTCATTATTCTTCACCACCCCTATATCTATACTGCTACCAGAAATTAGTTGCTTTGTGGGAAGCAGGACAAAGAGAAGGGCAGAGCCTATGCAAATGGTGGCCTCAGGGATGTCTGGGAGTCCCTTTTCAGCAGTACTGTTATAATCTGCCTTGCAACCAAATTGGTGGGGTAAGCTGAAAAACACCATGCCAGATTGGGCACCAGGTCTCTAGGTGCTTGAAGGACATATTGGGTCTACATCCCTCAGTTTCTGAGGTCCAAGAAATGGTCACCCTCCACCCTAATAGAGAGGTCTTGGCCGATCGTGGCTGAGAGGGGAAGAAGGTAGCAGGGCAAGATGCTCATGGTTCTTCTCTAATAATGGACCAACTTCCTCTCTCTCCTTAGCTGTGCTTCTGCCTGGCTACTGGGGCTACCAGTTGTAAGCCTGCAGCCCACAAGGAGCTGGTTTGTTCCTCTCACACATGTAAATGGGTAATCTTTCAATTGCAGACACCTGCCTGCGTCCACAGACCCTTGCACACACACTTTTGTCAACAGGCTTTTTTTGTAGTTAAGAGAAACAGGGATCCATGTTGAAATACAAAAGCAGCACACCACGTGACGGCCATCACATAGAGTCCAGCAGCAAATGGGAAACGTTTAACTAGCCGTGGTCCTATTACTGCAGCTCTACCGTGGAACATCTGCTGGATGAGTCCTCCTGGAGAATATTGAACCTACAACAAGTCTGAGGTAAATAAGATTCCACAGGAATATAATGAAACAGGGACCAACAACTCTTCCGAGCCAGATAGGAGTCGAACCTACAATCTTCTGATCCGTAGTCAGACGCGTTATCCATTGCACCACTGACCCTATGTAGACATACCCATCCTTTTGTCCTTAAGAGGGCTAGAAAGTGTGTGTGTGTGAAGGCACAAGGAAACCCATCTGACCTCCTGAAAGTCTTTTCTGTGAGGGTTTCCTAAGTTGTACAAAGGGCTTTAGGAGAAGGAAGGACCTAAAAGCTAGGCGAAATGGTCCTAGATCCAAGGAAATCTTTTAGATCAGGCTCAGTTTCTTAAATAGTCTGCATTAACATAATCAGGTCCAGGTCTGTGTGGGGCTGAGCTTGTGAACTCCTTAGTAATTAGGCAGATACAACAAAAAGGGGTTTAATATTACAATACAGGTGAAAATTCAGACACCTTGTCGTAGGCTCACCTTGTCCAGGGACCCAATCATGCTGCCTTTCCCCTCTCAGAGCACTTCACCTAACCTACTGTGCAGCTGTTTCACCTTTAATATCACTGTTCCACAGCCAGCGTGATGTCACAATGCTCCTTGTCTGTAGCCCAAACCATGAGCCTTTGCAACCCTGACATAATCTACATACTTACGGTGTGTGAAGTCTTGGACCACAAATGCAGTGAAGAATAATAGAGTGCTACTCTTTAGACATTTTTGCCCATTGGCTCAGATTTGAATGCTTACTGGCCATCTGAGCATCTCTGCCAGGCCACCCTATGTCTAGAGACTGTAGATTTAGAGAGTTTATAAACATTGTTAGTTCATCAATAAAGTGTGCTCGCTTCGGCAGCACATATACTAAAATTGGAACGATACAGAGAAGATTAGCATGGCCCCTGCGCAAGGATGACACGCAAATTCGTGAAGTGTTCCATATTTTAAACAGTTTTAGGAGAGAAATCTTCTTTGTTTTCAAGACTAATTAAAATAATAAAGCAGGTTCCAGTCCTGTGTCATGTAATATGTATTTTTCAATTAGTCTCCCCTCCACATTTTTAATGTATTTGCCTTGCAGTAAAGAAGGTGCGCTCTATGTCCAGCTGCATTTAGCAAGGAAGCCTGCAGGACTTCTGGGACTTTTCTTTCTCTTTTTCAGCCTCCCTGTCATTATTCTTCAGCACCCCTATATCTATACTGCTACCAGAGATGAGTTGCTTTGTGGGAAGCAGGACAAAGAGAAGGGCAGGGCCTATGCAAATGATGGCCTCAGGGATGTCTGGGAGTCCCTTTTCAGCAGTACTGTTATAATCTGCCTTGCAACCAGATTGGTGGGGTAAGCTGAAAAACACCATGCCAGATTGGGCACCAGGTCTCTAGGCGCTTGAAGGACATATTGGGTCTACATCCCTCAGTTTCTGAGGTCCAAGAAATGTTCACCCTCCTCCCTAATAGAGAGGTCTTGGCCGATCGTGGCCGAGAGGGGAAGAAGGTAGCAGGGCAAGATGCTCATGGTTCTTCTCTGATTATGGACCAACTTCCTCTCTCTCCTTAGCTGTGCTTCTGCCTGGCTACTGGGGCTACCAGTTGTAAGCCTGCAGCCCACAAGGAGCTGGTTTGTCCCTCTCACACATGTAAATGGGTAAGCATACAATTGCACACACACTTTTGTCAACAAGCTTTTTTTGTAGTTAAGAGAATCAGGGACCCATGTTGAAATACAAAAGCAGCACACCACGTGACGGCCATCACATAGAGTCCAGCAGCAAATGGGAAACGTTTAACTAGCCGTGGTCCTATTACTGCAGCTCTACCGTGGAACATCTGCTGGATGAGTCCTCCTGGAGAATATTGAACCTACAACAAGTCTGAGGTAAATAAGATTCCACAGGAATATAATGAAACAGGGACCTACAACTCTTCCAAGCCAGATAGGAGTCGAACCTACAATCTTCTGATCTGTAGTCAGACGCGTTATCCATTGCACCACTGGCCCTATTTAGACATACCCATCCTTTTGTCCTTAAGAGGGCTAGAAAGTGTGTGTGTGTGAAGGCACAAGGAAACCCATCTGACCTCCTGAAAGTCTTTTCTGTGAGGGTGTAGTATGTATGTTTGTTAAATTATACTGTTTCTTTAAAGAATCTTTTATGAGGAATCTTTCATGTGGTTCTGATATGTGTCATAGATATTCTTAGAATGTGATGATTTCAATATCACAGTTACTAGAATCCAGTTGTTCCTCTAAGCTGGTCGTGGGTTACTTACTCTGAAAATAAAGCTAACTTTCAACTATCAACTGAACTTGGATTTTATCATCATTTCATATGCGAGAGCATACTACATTTATTGGCGACGTTTTTTCTGGGAAAGCTGATCTTCAAACCCACCGACGTGAGCAAATCGAATTTAAGTACAAAAGCGGATGCTGAGCTGAATTGTAAACGGCTGTTTCAACATTTTCCGTGGATTATAATGCCGAAATAAGCGTTCCGCTTCAGAAAGAAAAACTGTGAGTAAATATAAAATACCTTATTTTGGTCGCGTTGTTCAAAAGCACTCAGGATTCTGTGCTCGCGACCCAACTGTTCTGTCACTCGCGCGCTGTTGCTCACGCACTCATCGCTAATCTTTGAACTCGCGCACAACGTCATAGCAACCTCTGCGCTCCACAGCAACGCGCGTTATCGAGCAATTGACGCTTCCAACGTTAAGCGTCACAGCGCAAGCGGCCATTTTGGTGTCAATTTTGTCGTATAAACGCGACTGGCAGCATTTACTCACCATTATATAAAAAGTGGATAAAAGAAGACAGAAATATATTTTAAATCCTACCAAACTAACAAGTAAGATTTATTTGAATACTTTTGTTCTAAATGGCAACATCAAACAACAATAACAGTGGAATTGTAGCACCACCTTCATTTTTAATTGCTCCTGGCAAGCCTCCAACTCCATGGCACAAATGGTTACGAGTTTTTACCAATTACTTGGAAGCAATAGATGCTTTGGAATACTCTGCTTCAAGAAAAAGGGCTATCCTGTTTAATCACTTAGGAGACGCAGGACAACAATTATTTGATAATTTGGCTGTAGTACAAGCTCCACTTGATGATGACACGTGGAATGTTTACACTGAGGCTTTAACGCTCCTTGGCAAACAGTTTAAAGATGAGCCATCAGTCATGGTAGAAAGACATGTTTTCTTCAAAAGGAAACAATTACAAGAAGAGTCCATAGAAGACTATTTGGCAACTTTAAGAGTACTTGCATCAAAATGCGAGTTTGGAACTTATTTAGAAACTGCTCTACGTGATCAGTTAGTCTTTAATTGTTTCAACAAAAAGATCCAGGAGCGGATTTTGACATGTAAAAATCCAACATTGGATGAAATAATTGTAATTGCGAAAAGTATCGAATGTTCTGTAGTTTCCTCCAAGATTTTAGCTGAACACGCCTCCTCTACGAATGTGTGTAATATTTCACAAGCATCTGGTGATGATTGTGTTGTTAATGTTGTTTCTAACCGCAATACTGGCAAAAAAGTTTATGAACAAAAATCTAATGTATTTTGTTACAGATGCGGTTCAAAGTTTCATGTGGGAAACAACCCTAAATGTCCAGCACAAGGTAAAAGGTGTTCGAACTGTAAACGTATAGGTCATTTTGCGGCGTCATGTCGTTTATCTAAAGATAAGACTAAGGTTAATATGGTTTATTCTGAGGAAGAAATTTGTGATGCATTAAATGTTGCTTCTATTTCTTTTGTTCAAATTAATGCTCTATGTGACTTCAGTATCAAAGGTCCTATTTGTGAGATATCTATTGGTATACAATCTTTACAAGTTATGGCGGATTCTGGGTCTCCCATTACCATTTTGGATGAAAGTACTTTTTAGTGTTCTTGGAATGACAAAAAGTTACTTTCCACAGATGTAAATCCCAAGGCATTTGGGGGTTTCGATATAACAATGCGTGGTTATTTCCCTGATAACATAGATTTTAAAGGGCGAGTAATATACACCAAAATTTATGTGGCATTGAATGGCAGAAATATTCTGGGTTGGCAAGATCAGGCCAAACTAGGTATTATTTTAAAACCTGGTCATCCCGAACCCGTTACCTTGGGAGATTTACCTGTTTTATCTGTTTTTGATTATTGTAATGACCCCATTCTCTGCAGTGTTTTAGAAAAATACAAAGTAGTATTTGAGGACAGAATCGGTATGGTAAAAAAATTTTGAGCACGATATTAAATTAAAAGACAAGGCTTGTCCTGTTGTCCAGAAGGTACGTCCAGTGCCTCTATCTGTAAGACAAGATTTGAGGAAGCACATAGAATCTCTTATTAATCAAGATATAATATGTCCAATTGATTCTTCAGAATGGGTTTCGGCTGCTGTCATAGCGCGAAAATCTTCTGGGGAAATTCGTTTATGTGCAGACTTTCGGGTACTTAATCGTAACATTGTTATTGATGTGCATCCTTTGCCAAAAATACATGATATGCTGGCCAACATTGGTAGTAGCAAATATTTTTCTACTATTGATTTACGCTCAGCGTATCATCAAATTCCATTATCTAAAGAATCTCAGCCTCTAACGACATTTGTAACACCTTTTGGAGTGTATATGTATAAGAGATTACCGTTCGGGCTGGCTTCAGCAGCCAGTATATTCCAAAGGTTAATGGATTCCATTTTTAATAATTGTCCGGGAATTCAAGCATTCCAGGATGATATTCTGGTGCATTCTGAGTCTTTGGATCAACACTATATATTAATGGAATATGTTTTAAAATCATTGCAAAATCATGGTCTTACTGTCAACAAAAAGAAATGCAAATTTTTAACAAGTGAGGTTGATTATTTAGGCCACAATCTGTCAAAGGAAGGAATTAAACCTAAAGCTTCTTTGTTAGAAGCTATAAAAAATGCGCCATGTCCTTTAGATAAAGACTCCTTAAGAGCGTTCTTGGGTTTGAGTGAATATTATGCTCGTTTTGTCAAGGGCTATGCGCTAATTGTCCAACCACTTAGAGATCTTTTAAAAAAACATGCCAAGTATGTTTGGTCCATCGAGTCACAAAATGCTTTTGATTCCATAAAAAATATGATTTTGTCTGCTCCCGCTATCAAACCTTTTTCCCATGGTGTACAAAGTATTATCACAGTGGATGCTAGTTCTCGGGGATTGGGCGCTGTTTTAAGTCAAGTGATTAAGGGTGAAGAATGCACGATTGCATTCGCTTCACGATCCTTGACATCGGCTGAACTCAATTATAGTACTATCGAACGAGAAGCTTTGGCTTGTTCGTGGTCTGTGGAAAAGTTTAGAATGTACATTTGGGGAACTAGATTTCTTTTATACACAGATCACAAACCGTTAATTTATATGCTTGGGGAGAGCTCTTCTAATAGAGCCTCTTCTAGGTTGGTTAGATTGTTGGCACGTCTCCAAGAATTCAATTTTGAAATTAAATACGTGCCAGGTGGTAAAAATATCCGAGCGGATTGTTTATCACGTTTACCGTTACCCACACAAGAGTTAGTAAATTCTGATTTGGAGTGTGTTTTTGCCATAGAGGATGCTCTTCAAGGAGATAAGATAACTAGACAAGATTGGTTACATAATATGGAGAATGATTCTTGTCTATTAAATGTGAAAAAGTTTTTGATTAAAGGTTGGCCTATGGATAGAAGCATGTCTATAGAAGAGAGACATTTCGCACAAGTTGCACCCGAATTGTCTGTTTCAGGTGATATTTTATTCAGACAAGACAAGGTAGTCCCGCCTGCCGGTGTTAGACAATCTATTATTTCACTTGCACATGAAAGTCATCCAGGTGTTACTGGCACTACCAATAAGATTAAAGCCACTTACTGGTGGCCTGGAATAGATAGTCAAGTAAAGTTGTTCATTAACCAATGTCCCCAATGTTTATGCTCAGATAAGCACTGGAAGTTATCCAATTCACCACTTATACCAGTAGAATGGCCTGAAGCTCCTTGGCAGAAAATTGCATTGGATTTTTCAGGTCCATTTTCTGTTTTTAATTCTGAATTTACATTTTTATTAGTGGCTGTCGATTATTTTTCTAAATGGATTTATTTTTCTTGTGTTAAGAGTCCAAATTCTGATTCTGTTGTATCATTTTTAAAGCGTTTATTTGTCATTGAGAGTACTCCTCATGAAATAGTTTCTGACAACGGTTCACATTTTGTTTCACAGGAAGTAAATGTATTTTTAAACAAAATGGATGTTAAGCATACGTTTGTTCCTCTTTACAGTCCTTCGTCAAATGGTCTGGTGGAGAGAGCAAACCGTTTGTTGAAAGAAGCAGTTCAAACTGCTTGTGCTAACAAACTTAATATTACAGAATTTCTTTGTGAGAAAATCTGGAATTATAATTGTACTCCACACAGTACCACTGGAGTTTCTCCTTTTGTTTTACTTCGTGGTAGAATTCCAACTTCTAAGTTAAATCCTTCTTGGTTAATGAAAAATTCTGATGCCAAGGTTGATTTAGCAAAAATTCGTGAACGTGTAAAAATGAAACAAGAGAGTTACAAAAATCATTACGACAATCGTATGCATGTTGCAGAAAAGCCGCTAACTGTTGGTGATTGGGTCATCATAAAAAAACCGGTTAAAATCTCTAAGGGTCAATCTAAATTTTCTGCTCCTGTGAAAGTAGTAAAAGTTTCTCGAACTGCAGCTTTTTTGTTTGATAGGGGTTGGTGGAATAAAAATGTTCTAATTAAGATCACTGACCAACAAGCAAAGTTTATCTCCTCTAACAAGCAGGATACAGATTTAGTTGATAATTCTAGTTCTGATTGGTATGGAGTTGCTGAATCTTCAACGATACCATCTGTTCCAGTTGATCCTACTTCAAATGGCAATTTTGGTTCTCCATTATTGGATCAAGGAGATTCCAAGAGGGTTTCTAATCTCCCTACTTCACAACCTATT
The DNA here is from genome assembly GCF_964261635.1 of Lissotriton helveticus. Taxonomy (NCBI): domain Eukaryota; kingdom Metazoa; phylum Chordata; class Amphibia; order Caudata; family Salamandridae; genus Lissotriton; species Lissotriton helveticus. The sequence continues at coordinate 1,130,829,478 of NC_136067.1, read as the reverse complement.
GCAAATACCTTTGGTGCGGGGGATGATATGGGAGTTGGTCGTAGAATCAGATCAGTTCCTTTAAGACTGCACGATTATGTTCTGGATTAATTTATGTCATTTCACACAAAAATTACATTGCTTATTTTAATGTATTAATTTCTTTTCATATTCCTAATTATATTTATCTTTAGTTTAAAATGTATTTATTAGGGGAAGGATGTGTAGTATGTATGTTTGTTAAATTATACTGTTTCTTTAAAGAATCTTTTATGAGGAATCTTTCATGTGGTTCTGATATGTGTCATAGATATTCTTAGAATGTGATGATTCCAATATCACAGTTACTAGAATCCAGTTGTTCCTCTAAGCTGGTCGTGGGTTACTTACTCTGAAAATAAAGCTAACTTTCAACTATCAACTGAACTTGGATTTTATCATCATTTCATATGCGAGAGCATACTACAGAGGGTTTCCTAAGTTGTACAAAGGACTTTAGGAGAAGGAAGGACCTAAAATCTAGGCGAAATGGTTCTAGATCCAAGGAAATCTTTTAGATCAGGCTCAGTTTCTTAAATAGTCTACATTAACATAATCAGGTCCAGGTCTGTGTGGGGCTGAGCTTGTGAACTCCTTAGTAATTAGGCGGATACAACAAAAAGGGGTTTAATATTACAATACAGGTGAAAATTCAGACACCTTGTCGTAGGCTCACCTTGTCCAGGGACCCAAGCATGCTGCCTTTCCACTCTCAGAGCACTTCACCTAACCTACTGTGCAGCTGTTTCACCTTTAATATCACTGTTCCACAGGCAGCGTGATGTCACAATGCTCCTTGTCTGTAGCCCAAACCATAAGCCTTTGCAACCCTGACATAATCTACATACTTACGGTGTGTGAAGTCTTGGACCACAAATACAGTGAAGAATAATAGATTGCTACTCTTCAGACATTTTTGCCCATTGGCTCAGATCTGAATGCTTACTGGCCATCTGAGCATCTCTGCCAGGCCACCCTATGTCTAGAGACTGTAGATTTAGAGAGTTTATAAACATTGTCAGTTCATCAATAAAGTGTGCTCTCTTCGGCAGCACATATACTAAAATTGGAACGATACAGAGAAGATTAGCATGGCCCCTGCGCAAGGATGACACGCAAATTCGTGAAGCGTTCCATATTTTAAACAGTTTTTAGGAGAGAAATCTTCTTTGTTTTCAAGACTAATTAAAATAGTAAAGCAGGTTCCAGTCCTGTGTCATGTAATATGTATTTTTCAATTAGTCTCCCCTCAACATTTTTAATGTATTTGCCTTGCAGTAAAGAAGGTGTGCTCTATGTCCAGCTGCATTTAGCAAGGAAGCCTGCAGGACTTCTGGGACTTTTCTTTCTCTTTTTCAGCCTCCCTGTCATTATTCTTCACCACCCCTATATCTATACTGCTACCAGAGATGAGTTGCTTTGTGGGAAGCAGGACAAAGAGAAGGGCAGGGCCTATGCAAATGATGGCCTCAGGGATGTCTGGGAGTCCCTTTTCAGCAGTACTGTTATAATCTGCCTTGCAACCAGATTGGTGGGGTAAGCTGAAAAACACCATGCCAGATTGGGCACCAGGTCTCTAGGCGCTTGAAGGACATATTGGGTCTACATCCCTCAGTTTCTGAGGTCCAAGAAATGTTCACCCTCCACTCTAATAGAGAGGTCTTGGCCAATCGTCGCTGAGAGGGGAAGAAGGTAGCAGGGCAAGATGCTCATGGTTCTTCTCCAATAATGGACCAACTTCCTCTCTCTCCTTAGCTGTGCTCCTGCCTGGCTACTGGGGCTACCAGTTGTAAGCCTGCAGCCCACAAGGAGCTGGTTTGTTCCTCTCACACATGTAAATGGGTAATCATTCAATTGCACATACCTGCCTGCGTCCACAGACCCTTGCACACACACTTTTGTCAACAGGCTTTTTTTGTAGTAAGAGAAACAGGGACCCATGTTGAAATACAAAAGCAGCACACCACGTGACGGCCATCACATAGAGTCCAGCAGCAAATGGGAAACGTTTAACTAGCCGTGGTCCTATTACTGCAGCTCTACCGTGGAACATCTGCTGGATGAGTCCTCCTGGAGAATATTGAACCTACAACAAGTCTGAGGTAAATAAGATTCCACAGGAATATAATGAAACAGGGACCAACAACTCTTCCAAGCCAGATAGGAGTTGAACCTACAATCTTCTGATCCGTAGTCAGACGCGTTATCCATTGCGCCACTGGCCCTATGTAGACATACCCATCCTTTTGTCCTTAAGAGTGCTAGAAAGTGTGTGTGTGTGAAGGCACAAGGAAACCCATCTGACCTCCTGAAAGTCTTTTCTGTGAGGGTTTCCTAAGTTGTACAAAGGACTTTAGGAGAAGGAAGGACCTAAAAGCTAGGCGAAATGGTCCTAGATCCAAGGAAATCTTTTAGATCAGGCTCAGTTTCTTAAATAGTCTACATTAACATAATCAGGTCCAGGTCTGTGTGGGGCTGAGCTTGTGAACTCCTTAGTAATTAGGCGGATACAACAAAAAGGGGTTTAATATTACAATACAGGTGAAAATTCAGACACCTTGTCGTAGGCTCACCTTGTCCGGGGACCCAGGCATGCTGCCTTTCCACTCTCAGAGCACTTCACCTAACCTACTGTGCAGCTGTTTCACCTTTAATATCACTGTTCCACAGGCAGCGTGATGTCACAATGCTCCTTGTCTGTAGCCCAAACCATGAGCCTTTGCAACCCTGACATAATCTACATACTTACGGTGTGTGAAGTCTTGGACCACAAATACAGTGAAGAATAATAGATTGCTACTCTTCAGACATTTTTGCCCATTGGCTCAGATTTGAATGCTTACTGGCCATCTGAGCATCTCTGCCAGGCCACCCTATGTCTAGAGACTGTAGATTTAGAGAGTTTATAAACATTGTCAGTTCATCAATAAAGTGTGCTCGCTTCGGCAGCACATATACTAAAATTGGAACGATACAGAGAAGATTAGCATGGCCCCTGCGCAAGGATGACACGCAAATTCGTGAAGCGTTCCATATTTTAAACAGTTTTTAGGAGAGAAATCTTCTTTGTTTTCAAGACTAATTAAAATAATAAAGCAGGTTCCAGTCCTGTGTCATGTAATATGTATTTTTCAATTAGTCTCTCCTCAACATTTTTAATGTATTTGCCTTGCAGTAAAGAAGGTGCCCTCTATGTCCAGCTGCATTTAGCAAGGAAGCCTGCAGGACTTCTGGGACTTTTCTTTCTCTTTTTCAGCCTCCCTGTCATTATTCTTCACCACCCCTATATCTATACTGCTACCAGAGATGAGTTGCTTTGTGGGAAGCAGGACAAAGAGAAGGGCAGGGCCTATGCAAATGATGGCCTCAGGGATGTCGGGGAGTCCCTTTTCAGCAGTACTGTTATAATCTGCCTTGCAACCAGATTGGTGGGGTAAAGCTGAAAAACACCATGCCAGATTGGGCACCAGGTCTCTAGGCGCTTGGAAGACATATTGGGTCTACATCCCTCAGTTTCTGAGGTCCAAGAAATGTTCACCCTCCACCCTAATAGAGAGGTCTTGGCCGATCGTGGCCGAGAGGGGAAGAAGGTAGCAGGGCAAGATGCTCATGGTTCTGCTTTAATAATGGACCAACTTCCTCTCTCTCCTTAGCTGTGCTTCTGCCTGGCTACTGGGGCTACCAGTTCTAAGCCTGCAGCCCACAAGGAGCTGGTTTGTCCCTCTCACACTTGTAAATGGGTAATCATTCAATTGCACACACCTGCCTGCGTCCACAGACCCTTGCACACACACTTTTGTCAACAAGCTTTTTTGTGGTTAAGAGAATCAGGGACCCATGTTGAAATACAAAAGCAGCACACCACGTGACGGCCATCACATAGAGTCCAGCAGCAAATGGGAAACGTTTAACTAGCCGTGGTCCTATTACTGCAGCTCTACCATGGAACATCTGCTGGATGAGTCCTCCTGGAGAATATTGAACCTACAACAAGTCTGAGGTAAATAAGATTCCACAGGAATATAATGAAACAGGGACCAACAACTCTTCCGAGCCAGATAGGAGTCGAACCTACAATCTTCTGATCCGTAGTCAGACACGTTATCCATTACGCCACTGGCCCTATGTAGACATACCCATCCTTTTCTCCTTAAGAGGGCTAGAAAGTGTGTGTGTGTGAAGGCACAAGGAAACCCATCTGACCTCCTGAAAGTCTTTTCTGTGAGGGTTTCCTAAGTTGTACAAAGGACTTTAGGAGAAGGAAGGACCTAAAATCTAGGCGAAATGGTCCTAGATCCAAGGAAATCTTTTAGATCAGGCTCAGTTTCTTAAATAGTCTGCATTAACATAATCAGGTCCAGGTCTGTGTGGGGCTGAGCTTGTGAACTCCTTAGTAATTAGGCGGATACAACAAAAAGGGGTTTAATATTACAATACAGGTGAAAATTCAGACACCTTGTCGTAGGCTCACCTTGTCCAGGGACCCAAGCATGCTGCCTTTCCACTCTCAGAGCACTTCACCTAACCTACTGTGCAGCTGTTTCACCTTTAATATCACTGTTCCACAGGCAGCGTGATGTCACAATGCTCCTTGTCTGTAGCCCAAACCATGAGCCTTTGCAACCCTGACATAATCTACATACTTACGGTGTGTGAAGTCTTGGACCACAAATACAGTGAAG